>NW_013666802.1:10950-52492 GCF_000517525.1 Limulus polyphemus
ATAAATACAGTAGAACTTTGTCGTTCAGTTAGTTATGTACACTATTTATAAATACAGTAGAACTTTGTCGTTCAGTTAGTTATGTACACTATTTATAAATACGGTAGAACTTTGTCGTTCAGTTAGTTATGTAAACTATTTATAAATACGGTAGAACTTTGTCGTTCAGTTAGTTATGTACTCTATTTGTACTCGATATAATATAACGAATAAGCCACAATTTGAAAACTTATGTTTATAGTTTTTTAAGTTCATAGAAATTAAATTATTGGATTATTCCACTCATTCATGGAATTATTGACTTTATATCTGACTCTTTTCATATAATGTTTCGCATCATGCTATTATTGCAATAACTAATTAACTTCAAAATGTGTTTTGTTGTATTACTTTACATTGTGTTTGGGTATTAAAAAATTGGGACTTTTTTTCCTAGCCAAAATTGTGAATTTTTTCTGTGACTTTATTTTTGGCCACCAATATAACAGATAATATAATAATACAAATAGTTTTCACTGGAGATCATCACGCAATTAAAGAGTGTTTTTAAAATCTGAAACGAAATTTTAGCGAATTAATTTTTCAGGCAAAATTTGAATGCAGTGCCTTGAATAAATGCACAGCTTTAAATATTCCTCAAATTTGGCAAAAATCAATCTTTTTCAGATACTGATATAATCATATTAGAAAATGAAACCCTTGTCTGATCTTCGAGCACGTTACTCAACAAAAATAAGTAAAACGTAGGTATGGAACAGAATTAAAATTATCTTGAAGTGGTCTAAGAAAATTAAATCAAATTTAGGTATATTACCCAATTAAAATTATGTTGAATTGGTCTAAAAATTAAGTCAGATTTAAGTATATTAGTCAATTAAAATGATCTTGAAGTGGTCTAAGAAAATTAAGTCAAAGTTAAATTTACTACGGAGGTAAAATTATCTTCAAGTGGTCTAACAAAAGTAATTGAAATTTAGGTATACTACAGAATTAAAATTATCTTGAAGTGATCTAACAAAAATTAAGTCAAATTTAAGTATACTACAGAATTAAAATTACATTTATGTTAGTAAAATAAGATTAACTAAAATTAAGGTAGACTAATGAAATCAAATAATCTTGAAGTAGTCTAAGAAATTAATTCAAGTTAGAGTAAATTAAAGAGATGAAATGAAATTGAAATAGATCACCGAAATAAAATATTTTTGAGATTGCTTGCCAAAAATAAAAAGTGCCTTAAGATGGTCTATTAGAATAAACTCAACACGAAGTAAAGTAAAATCTGATCAATGCATCATTCATATAAAAATCATTCTTTAGATAACCCACAAAAAAAAAAAGATTTATAGGTACCAACCAAAACAAAACAAATGTGAAGTGGACTATCGAAAATCAACCAATATCCAAAAGGCCTAGTGAAATATATATATATATTTATTTATTTAAAAATATATTTAAAAACAAAGGTTAGTTACTTGTCCAAAATAACAGTAGTTTAAAACGGCCAAATTAAATCCCAATAAAAACATTCTTAAAGTAGCCTACTAAAATAAACACGCCTTCAGCTAATCTTTAAACATAAGACTAGTGTAAGTCGGCACACTCAAAAAAGTTTTTATTCTTTATTTGTAATTAAGCACAAAGCTACACAATGGGCTATCTGTGCTCTGCCCACCACGGGTATCGAGACCCGGATTCTAGCGTTATAAGTCCGCAGACATACCGCTGTGGCACTGGGGGGTATAATATTTAAAGTCACATAATTTGCCAATCAAACTGCTCGGTTGAGGACTATCACAACAAAGTTTTGATGTAATTTTATAGCAAATGTCACAAAATTCAGTCAATAGGTTTCAGCCTATTAAAATAAAACAATATGGTTGAGAGTTACGAAAATGAAATACTTGTACTAAAACGTCTAGTCAAAATTCTCTTATTAAGTATGAATTGTTTCAATAAATTCTTGTTATTTTAGCCTGAAAAAATAATCTTCCTGTGATTTAGCAAACTAAAGACAAAACCTAGCGTTGCGTAGATACTCAAAAAAAGTTTGGTTTGATTGGCGAATCTTATGCCTAACTACTTGAGGGCTATCTATGCTAGCCGTCCCTAATTTTGAAATGATACACTAGAAGGAAGGCAGCAAGCCAACACCACCCACCGTAAACTCTAGGGTTACTCTTTCCAAGGAAAGTAAAATTGTCGCATTATAAAACCCCCACGATTAAAAGAGGGATCACGGGTTTCAATCCAGCGATTCGCAGATTACGATATGAGCAGCCTATCTACCATGCATGCTAGATCCAAAAAAATGCCCTTGTTTTTTTTTAAGCACACAACTACACTAGGGGGGAAATCAAGAAGAAAGAGCTAAACAGTGTTCATTCAGATACAAAAAAAATGCCCTTGTTTTTTTTAAGCACACAACTACACTAGGGAGAATCAAGAAGAAAGAGCTAAACAGTGTTCATTCAGATCCAAAAAAAACGCATTTGTTTTTTTAAGCACACAACTACACTAAGGGGAATCAAGAAGAAAGAGCTAAACAGTGCTCATTCAGATCCAAAAAAAATGCCCTTGTTTTTTTTAAGCACACAACTACACTAGGGGGGGATCAAGAAGAAAGAGCTAAACAGTGTTCATTCAGAACACGACTAAAATAGATTATCTGTTCTGTCATTACCAGACCAAACAGTGAACTAATACTTTAGTAATACTATGCGGAAAGTAAGATGGCTAAGGCCAAAAACCTAGGATGCTTACAGTCGAAGAAAACCATCTAACCAGGACCACTAAGGAGCAAGGTTTCTCAATGTAGTCAATTAAAATTGATTAAAGACACAACTGACAAAATTCCCCAAAAAAATCTCGGGATAAACACAAGTTTGTTATTAGTAGCAAGATTACTTGTCGGAAAATTTCGAGCACAGCTACTGAACGGCTATCTGCACTATCCATCCCTAACTTAGAAACTGATAGACTAGAGGGAAGGAAGCTAGTCAACACCAATCACCGCCAACTCTTAGGTCACTGATTTACCAACGAAAAGTGTGATTGATCATCACATCATAACGACCTCACGTCTAAAAAGAACGACCATGTTTGTGACAGGTTTTGGTCCCGCGACCAATATTGCGAGTCGAGCGCCTCTAACTACTTGGCCATGCCAAGCCCATTATTACAAAGCAACTATCCTCAGCATCGAATTATATAAGAAGTAATGTATCGTGTGCTATGTAATTTCCTGTTTGGTGCATACGAGGTTTCGTCCTCCGGTGAGACAGCGGTAAGTTCACGAACTTACAACGCTAAAATCCGGGGTTCGATTACCCGCGGTGGACAAACCAGATACCCCAATGTGACTCTAGTCTGAACAAATACAAATGTGAGGTTTCTAATATTCCATTAAGGCAGAGTACATTTCTTTATGAACGAGAGAAAACAAACGACTATTACAGTCTGGTTTTCTTGGAGAGCCGAAATGAGAGAACGTTCCTTATCGCTAAAGCCGACGACACGGAAAGCAACTTTCGTTATAACAATTAATTGGTACTAATTCTAAAAGCGATTTATATGAGGTCCCATTTCATACTTATAGATATTATAAACTGTGTTATTATCAGGTATTAAATTTCTCTGTATTAGAGATATTATAAACTGTGTTATTATCAAGTATTAAATCTCTCTGTATTAGAGATATTATAAACTGTGTTATTATCAAGTATTAAATCTCTCTGTATTAGCTTTTCAATAGCAAGTGAGATGAGGTATGAATAAATGAAATTTATCATCAAAGAAGATGGCGGAAAGACAAGTCAAACTTCAGCCTTAAAACGTCGTTCATAGGATTTCCTGACCGTTTCAAAACATATATCGAAACAGAAGAAACCATTTTTATTAGCTGTGAACTAACTGTTCTATAAAACCTGACTTTGTTGAACATGTTTTGAATCAATATTCCATATCTTCCTACAAATAAAAGTTGGAATAAGAAAACCTTAGGCCTAAGAAGGAAGAATAAACGATGATTTTTTTACGGTGTAACAGATTCCTAGAACTGTTAAAGTTCAGTTAAATTGTTCTACAATTTGGATATGAAGCTTCCATTCAGCCCAATTAATTAAAAGGCTGCATTTTTATATATTAGAACGTTTTGTTAAAAATGTGTTATCAAAAGAAAACGTTCATTATACTGTTAATTGGTCCAAAGGTACTTATAACTGTTTACTAATTCTAAGATATCGTTCTTTCATGTTTCTAACAGGGTGTTCTATGTTCAAGATATATTCATAATAGTAATTTTCTAAGCCTTCCAGTCCTTTGTTAACGAAAGATTTTCATTTAGATAAATTCTTCCATTTTATGATGAATTAGTCTTGATTAACAACTTTCTGATTAATTCTTCGCCGTTCTTCTTTATCCAAAGTACTTTTGAATTTAACTAATATAGATACTGTCTATTTTGCTGTTATGAATAAGTATTCTAGTTATTCTATAATCAAGTGTATGAAACTCTCATAGATGCTATCTATTTTTACTGTTATTCAAAGGTATTTTAGGTATTCTATAATCAAGTGTGTAAAACTAATATAGATTTTATGTATTTTTGTTGTTATGAACAGGTATTCTATAATCAAATGTATGAAACTCTTGAACCACCCTCTGAAAAATACCTTTTAGTTCCTCGTTATTTTGTAATATTCTTCCATGTATCTGAGTTGATACTTCATTCATACTGTCCCATGTTATTAACTTGAATCAATAATTTGAAGTTACTATTTTATTAACATCCTTATCTTCTGTGTATTTTACTTGTATTAAAGATATTTCATCGTACTTAATTAATAGAAAGTTATGTAATCTTTGAGTTCATTTATATCCATTTTTACTTCACTTAACACAGAATTCAGGAAAAACAAGACAGTTGTACGTTTGACAAATAGATCATTTATTACGGACATGGTTTCGCCAGTAAAGGCATCATCAGGTACAGAAAACCCTAAGTGACGTTGACATTCACCTGGAGACAAGTGGAGAGGAGCTAATTTTTTGAAGTGTAACAACTACCACAAGAGTTTTAAACCGCAAACAATAATATCTAAACCTAATTGACTTTTTACGATCTTATCTTTACCTCCTGTTTCAGTGGATGTCAGTCATTTTGTTGTTTCAATTCATTGTTATTTACCTGATTTAGGTTGTTACTAGTTTTCAAGGTAAATTTTCCGTCGTTGACTAAACCTGAAGTTTCTGTTCGTATATTAGATATGCGTCTGTTTGTCGTCTCTGCCAAACCACTGCATTTATAATGAAGTGAACCCGTACAAATTCTATAGCATTTTACATAGTCTCCATCGGCAAGTGAAGGCTTTATACAAACGTCACAACATTCAGCACCCATTTTATGATTTATTTCTCATTTCAGAATGTCAGTTTTAACCACAAAAGGCATTCAATTAAAAAGCTAGGTATAAACATTCATCATGAACGATTCTGCTAGATCAAACATTCTCTTAGGCTTAAGAATTAGGCCTCTTGCTGATAATAACTCACGTTGTTATAGATCAAAACTTTTTATGTACAATCACTCGATAATTATTAATTTCCTTTCGCGTAATATGTAACTCCAACTTTCGAGACGAAAAATGAATTTGTATGCCTCATATTATTATTACTTTCTTTTCAGTTAGAACTTAACCCTAACTCTTGACGGCAAAGTAGTACTTTCTCTATAGTTTCAAAATAGAATATTCAAGTAAATGAAACAACATTTCAGCCCCACCACGTCAGGTACAAGCATTTAACCTTAGTACTGACAATGTTTCACATCCATTGAACAAATTAACTAAAGACTTACTATTAGTTAGATATCGGATAATAGATAAATAAATATGGACTACACAAATTAAAAATCCATAAAACAAATTAAGGTTTCAGTTTTTCTATGAATGTTCTGTTAAACATGTCCTAAAATCAGTGAGGTGGTTTCCTAGATTTTCTGGACGTTGTAAGCATGTTACTTATTTATGTCAATCTTAAGTTTCTATTTAGCCAGACATGAATAAAAAGAAGTTGTAAAAATTTCGACCAAATTTAGGTGTGCAAGTTATTGTGAAACACTTACATATTGAGAAACAGAATCCAAGGTTAAGCAGAATGTTGTTGACCATAGACAGAAATCATATTAATACTTAATATAAATATCACTGTTGGAAGTTAACATAATAAGGAATCATACACTAAGCTTACATATGTCGGTGTTTAATGACAGCAGCTTAAAAATAATAATATATATTCTCAACTATGCTGCTTAGTTTTATTCACACCAAGGCTTTCGGATATTTTATATGGACGTTAGCTCCATTGAAAGTTATGAACAAGAACTAACTTTCCAATATATGGTTAACACAATCACTGATCATATTCTAGAATTAAATACATCACTGTTTAAAGAAACACAATCACTGATCATATTCTAGAATTAAATACATTACTGTTTAAAGAAACGCAATCACTGATCATATTCTAGACTTATATATGTTACTGTTTAAAGAAACACAATCACTGATCATATTCTAGAATTAAATACATTACTGTTTAAAGAAACGCAATCACTGATCATATTATAGAATTAAATACATTACTGTTTAAAGAAACACAATCACTGATCATATTCTAGATTTACATATGTTACTGTTTAACGAATGCAATCATTGATCATATTCTAGATTTACATATGTTACTGTTTAACGAATGCACTCACTAATCATATTCTAAACTTATATAGGTTACTATTTAACGAAACACAATCACTGATCATATTATAGAATTAAATACATTACTGTTTAAAGAAACACAATCACTGATCATATGCTAGATTTACATATATTACTGTTTAACGAATTCAATCACTGATCATATTCTAGACTTACATATGTTACTGTTTAACGAATACGATCACTGATCATATTCTAGACTTATATATGTTATTGTTTAAAGAAACACAATCACTGATCATATTATAGAATTAAATACATCTTTGTTTAAAGAAACACAATCACTGATCGTATTATAGAATTAAATAGATTACTGTTTAATAAATAGAATACTGTTCAACGAAACACAATCACGATAATATTCTAGACTTACGTATGTTACTGTTTAACGAAATACAATTACTGATCATATTCTAGATTTACCATTATCGACACTAACAGCCTACTCTAGGTTTACTGACATCTTTGTTTAATATTATCGATAATATTAAACAAAGATGTCAGTAAACCTAGAGTAGGCTGTTAGTGTTAACAGCCTACTCTAGGTTTACTGACATCTTTGTTTAATATTATCAACACTAACAGCCTACTCTAGGTTTACATATTTCGCTATTTAACGTTAACATAATCGATAATTTTACCATTCAGGTTAAAGAGATCAATTTGCAATATTTTTAGAGACTAGTTAATTGAGGAAAGGTACAGATAGGGATGTTCTAATCATCTACTATTTTGTCAGCGACATTTGTACTATTTACATCATAGATACGAGATATTGTATTGAAGCTTTTAGAGCGTCCCCGCAGCTGACACAGCAGAGATATGCTCTTTTACAGTTTTACACTAAAGCATACCTGTAGAACAGCGACGAAAATGTAGCAACAAGAAAATTCCTAAGACTAATATCAATGTTTTATGTTAAAGAAACGAAGTACAATTCATTTAATACAGACAACAAGTGAAACGTTCAAAATGTTTAAGTGATAGAGTGACCTAACGATCTTTTTTTACTTGATCAAATATTTAAGTGTTTGTTAAAGGTATGTTAATGATAAGGTGATGATACAGATTAAAACAAATATTTAAGTATTTGTTAATGATAAACTGAGAATACAGATTAAAACATTAAATATAGAGCAACTAGATACATGGTAAATTAAGGAATACATAAAACGTTTTTTCAACATTCTCGATATTTCTCTGTATTCATATTCATCTAATAAATTATACAACAAAATCAATATTTTAAAGTGGCCACTGGTCATCATAAAAGTCAAAAATAAAGTAGCAATGATGCAAAAAATAAACATTAATCCTTGAACTGGTAATTTTTTCCCTTTTTCAATCAGAAAAGAAAGAAAAGAAAAAACTATTTTTTTTATAAAACAGACAAAACTGGTGAAGAAATTCAGTCTTTGGTTAGCCGCTTGGAGGTCATTTGATCCTTAAGAATATTCTTTAGCAAGGTTCTTGGTGGTGTCTTACTCATGTTCAGGACTTCCACCTACCGTCTAATCATCACTGACAAGGCATGGACGAACTAGAGTTGACGGCTTTATTGTTTTTTTATTTGCGATGATGGTCAATACGGAATGCAGTAATGATTAGACTTTAGTCAAATGGTGGAAGAAAAAATATCTAACGTTTTACAGAAAAATGCCCTTTCGTATTATTGAAAAATTCAATGTGGATAATGATTAAATCCGCAATAAATTATGCCTACTTGAAATATTGTTCGTGCATGTTTACAATATCTAAGCTAATTGTGCTCTATTTGTTCAGAACGCTCTGTACGTTCATTATCTCATATGACTGTACGGTAATCTCAAATAATTTTACTCTCTAGATGAATTAATTTAAATCTAAAATCTAAGATATGAGTAGGAGCTTCAGCAGAGGACAAAAGATCAGGCATAGTCTGCACAAAGTTATGACTGCTGAACAGAAAGCAACCAATCACCAATACACACTATCTATTATGCGGCTACTGATAAATAAATGCCAGGATCGACTGCCCCATTTTAAACTCATCTATGGCTACACGTGCGGAGTATGTTCAGAAGCTTATCGTCTCGAACTTTGGGCCTTCTGATACGCAGTTTGGTCCGCAAGGATTGTCTGCATGGTAAGTACATATTCATTTCATTTATATAGAAGTCTCACGTACATCTAAGCCCAGAGAGAACACAAAGAGAGCAACTTATTGTAAAAAATGTCTTTTTCAATCATTATTCACATAATACTTTCTATAAATAAGCCATCTTCACAATTCATAGTGAAATATTTCGGCTATTCAGTATAATACAATAATAACTTTTCCGCGATGTCGCATAAAAACTGAACGTTATTCATAGCATTAAAATAACATATTTTGCGATATATGCGATAACTACAGCCATGAAATAAAACTACGAATTTTATTTAAAAAAATGAAAATATTTGTATTTATGAGATTCTTACATTATTCTCAAACGTTACAGATAAAAATAATACTGAAGAAAAAAAAATCAGAATTTGATGTGTTCCAGAAGATCAAGCATGAAGATCACAGATGTTTAAAGGGAAATTGACCGAAAAAGCTTAGGGTAGCTTACCTGTTACCCGCCGTTATATTCGTGGTAGTTTTCTTCGGAACAGAGCAAGTAAGAACAGTGAACAGATAGTGATGGAGACGTTATAAAACAGTCACTACGTCCTGATTGGTTATTATGACAATATGTGTTTGATAGGAGAGATTCGGCTCTGCGACAGGTAGCTCTCTCGCACGCCTCTCCTAGACTGGGTCGTTAGACGAATGTTTAGCTATATAACGGACAGTAGTGTTTACGTGGATGCCTCAGCCACGATCGATAACCATGTGGAAACGTAAGCTATTTATCCACGCCCCTAGCTCGAGAACATTGCTTAGGGGTATCAATAATTTGAGAGAGCCTCTAACATTAGACCCGACAAGAATGCCGCAACTAATGAGGAATAGGCATTAATAATCTTTCACGCTGGGCACAGACAGACGCACAGCATACCTAGCGGTTAAACTGAAAGACTGTTCACAGCAAAAAGCCTTCGGAAGACAATTAAACTACCGTTAGTATCAGATTACCTGCATCTGATATACACATTTGATTTTATTAGTAAAGCTAATGATTTATTGCTCAAAGAAAATCTGGTAATCTTTCCAACATTACTACTCAGAAAAAAATCCTTCAAACATTTTTTTTTTTGCTCAAAAAACTTGGTAAACTTAACAACATCCTACTCAGAAAGAATATGATAAACTTACATTCTTGATGGTGAAAAAGAACCTGGAAAACATAACGTCACGCTACTCAGAAAGAACCCGGTAAACTTACCAATATGATACTCAGAAAAAAACCTGGTAAAATTGCCTATGTTTTGGTTGGAAAGAACCTGGTAAACGTTTCTATATGTTGGTAAGAACGAACCTGGTAAAATTACTTACGTTTTGGTGAGAATGAATCTGGTAAACTTACCTATATGTTGGTAAGAATGAATCTGGTTAACTTACGTATATCTTGGTAAAAATGAAACTCACCTAAAGTTGCTTATTTTTGATGAGAATCAATCTGGTAAACTTACATATGTTTCGGTGAGAAAGAACCTGGTAAACTTACCTATATGCTGGTAAGAATGATTCTGCTAAACTTACCTATGTTTTGGTGAGAATGAATCTGGTAAAGTTACCTATGTTTTGGTGAGAATGAATCTGGTAAACTTACCTATATGTTGGTAAGAATGAATGTGGTAAACGTACGTATGTTTTGGTGAGAATGAATATGGTAACGTTACCTATACTTTGGTGACAAGAACCTGGTAAACTAACCTATATGATGGTAAGAATAATCTGGTAAACTTACCTATTTTTGGTGAGAATGAATCTGGTAACCTTACCATTGATTTGGTAAAAAAGAACCTGGAAAACGTACATTTATGTTGGCAAGAATGAGCCTGGTAAACTTGACTGGTTGGTAAGAATGAATCTGGTAAACATAGGTATGTTTTGGTGAGAAAGAATCTAGTAAAGTTACCTATATTTTGGTGAGAATGAACCAGGTAAACTTACCTATATGATGGTAGGAATGAATCTGGTAAACGTACCTATGTTTGGTGAGAATGAAACTGGTAAAGTTACCTATATTTTGGTGAGAAAAAACATGGTGGTGATAATAATCTGGTAAACTTACCTATTTTGGTGAGAATGAATCGGATAAAGTTACCTAGGTTTTGATGAGAAAGAACCTGATAAACTTACCTATTTGTTGGTAAGAATGAATCTGGTAAACTTACCTATATTTCGGTGAGAAAGAATCTGGAAAGTTACCAATTTTTTTGTGTTAAAGAACCTGGTTAACGTGCGTATATGTTGGTAAGAATGAGGCTGTTAACCTAACCGATATGTTGGTAAGAATAAATCTGGTAAACTTACCTATGTTTTGGTGAGAATGAATCTGGTAAACTTACCTATATGTTGATATGAATAAATCTGCAAAACTTATTTATGCTTTGGTGAGAAAGAACCTTGTAAACTTACCAATATGTTGGTCAGAATGAAACTGGTAAACCTACCTATATGTTGGTAAGAATGAATGTGGTAAATGTACTTATGTTTAAGTGAGAATGAATCTGGTAAAGTTACCTATATTTTGGTAACAAAGAACCTGGTAAGCTTACCTATATGATGGTGAGAATGAATCTGGAAAACTTACCATTGTTTTGGTGAGAAAGAATCTGGTAAAGTTACCTATATTTTTGGAGAGAAAGAACCTGATAAACTTACCTATATGATAGGAAAATGACACTGGTAAACGTACCTATGATTTGGTGAGAAAAAATCTGGTAAAGTTATCTATATATTGGTGAGAAAAAACCTGGTAAACTTTCATATATGATAGTGAGAATGAACCTGGTAAACTTACCTATATGATGGCAATAATAATCTGGTAAATTTACCTATGTTTTGGTGAGAATGAATCTGGTAAACTTACCTATATGTTGGTAAGAATGAATGTGGTAAACGTACGTATGTATTGGTGAGAATGAATCTGGTAACGTTACCTATATTTTGGTGACAAAGAACCTGGTAAACTAGCCTATATGATGGTAAGAATAATCTGGTAAACTTACCTATTTTTGGTGAGAATGAATCTGGTAAACTTACCATTGTTTTGGTGAGAAAGAACCTGGTGGTAACAATAATGTGGTAAACTTACTTATTTTGGTGAGAATGAATCGGATAAAGTTACCTAGGTTTTAATGGCTGGAGACCTAGGTTTTGATGAGAAAGAACCTGATAAACTTACTTATTTGTTGGTAAGAATGTATCTTGTAAACTTACCTATGTTTTCCTAAGAATGAATCAGGTAAACTTACCTATGTTTTGGTGAGAAAGAATCTGTTAAACTTGCCTATATGTTGGTCAGAATGAATCTAGTAAACTTATCTATATTTCGGTGAGAAAGAATCTGGAAAAGTTACCAATTTTTCTGTGTTAAAGAACCTAGTTAACGTACGTATATGTTGGTAAGAATGAAGCTGCTAACCTAACCGATATGTTGGTAAGAATAAATCTGGTAAACTTACCTATATGTTGGTATGGATAAATCTGGAAATGTTAGCAATGTTTTGGTGTCAAACAACCATGGTTAACGTACTTATATTTAGGTAAGAATGAATCTGGTAAATTTATCTATGTTTCGTTGAGAAAAAACCTTTAAAAAGTTCCTATATGTTGGTAAGAATGAATCTGGTAAACTTACCTATGTTTTGGTGAGAAAGAAACTGGAAAAGTTACCTATTATTTTGTGTTAAAGAACCTGGTTAACATACTTATATGTTGGTAAGGATGTGGCTTTTTAACCTGACGTATATGTTGGTAAGAATAAATCTGGTAAACGTACCTATGTTTTGGTGAGAACAAATCTGGTAAACGTACCTATATGTTGGTAAGAATGAATCTGGTAGACTTGCCTATACGTTGGTAAGAATGAATCTGGTAAACTTACCTATCTTTTGGTGAGAAAGAAACTGGAAAGTTACCTATGTTTTTTGTTAAAGAACCTGGTTAACGTACTTATATGTTGGTAAGAATGAGGCTTTTTACCTGATGTATTTGTTAGTAAGAATAAATCTGGTAAACGTACCCATGTTTGGGTGAGAAAGAACCAGTTCAACGTGCCTACATGTTGGTAAGAATGAATCTGGTAAACTTAACTATGTTTTGCTGAGAAGGAATCTGGTAAACTTAACTATGTTTTGGTTAGAAAAATTCTGGAAAAGTTACCAATGTTTTGGTGTTAAAAAACCTGGTTAATGGTTTCTTTCTCACCAAAACATAGGTAAGTTTACCAGATTCATTCTTACCAACGTATAGGCAAGTCTACCAGATTCATTCTTACCAACATATAGGTACGTTTACCAGATTTGTTCTCACCAAAACATAGGTACGTTTACAAGATTTATTCTTACTAACATATACGTCAGGTAAAAAGCCACATTCTTATCAACATATAAGTATGGAAAGTTACATATGTTTTTTGTTAAAGAACCTGGTTAACGTACTTATGTGTTGGTAAGAATGAGGCTTTTTACCTGATGTATATGTTAGTAAGAATAAATTTGGTAAACGTACCTATGTTTGGTGAGAAAGAACCAGTTAAACGTGCCTATATGTTGGTAAGAATGAATCTGGTAAACTTAACTATGTTTTGGTTAGAAAAATCCTGGAAAAGTTACCAATGTTTTGGTGTTAAAGAACCTGGTTAATGTACTTATATTTTGGTAAGAATGAGTCTGGTAAATTTACCAATGTTTCGGTGAGAAAGAACCTGTGAAAAGTTCCTATATGTTGGTAAGAATGAATCTGGTAAACTTACCTATATTTTGCTGAGAATGAATCTGGTAAACTTACCTATGTTTTGGTGAGAAAGAAACCGGAAAAGTTACCTATGTTTTTTGTTAAAGAACCTGGTTAACGTACTTATATGATGGTAATAATGAGGCTTTTTACCTGACGTATATGTTAGTAAGAATAAATCTGGTAAACGTACCTATGTTTGGGTGAGAAAGAACCTGTTAAACGTGCTTATATGTTTGTAAGAATGAATCTGGTAGACTTGCCTATGTTTTGCTTGAGAAGGAATCTGGTACACTTAACTATATAGTGGTACGAATGAACCAGGTAAAATTACTTATATCTTGATAAGAATTTAATCTGGTAAACTTACCTATGTTTTCTTGAGAATGAATCAGGTACATTTATCTATGTTTTGGTCAGAAAGAATTTGGAAAACTTACCTATGTGTTGGTATAAACGAATCTGGTAAACTTACTTATGTTTTGGTGAGAAAGAACATGGAAATTCACCTATATCTTGGTCAGAATGAGCCTGATAAATGTACCTATAGGTTGGTAAGAATGAATCTGGTCAACGTACCAATGTTTTTGGTGAGAAAAAATCTGGTAAACGTACCTATATGATGGTAAAAATGAGTTTGGTAAATTTACCTATATTTTGGTGAGAAAGAACCTGTTAATCGTGCGTATATGTGGTAAGAATAAATCTGGTAGACTTGCCTATATGTTGGTAAGAATGAATCTGGTAAACTTACCTATATTTTGCTGAGAATAACTTACCTATGTTTTGGTGAGAAAGAAACTGGAAAAGTTACCTATTATTTTGTGTTAAAGAACCTGGTTAATATACTTATATGTTGATAAGAATGTGGCTTTTTACCTGACGTATATGTTAGTAAGAATAAATCTTGTAAACGTACCTATGTTTTGGTGAGAACAAATCTGGTAAACGTACCTTTATGTTGGTAAGAATGAATCTGGTATACTTGCCTATACGATGGTAAGAATGAATCTAGTAAAAGTACCTATGTTTTGGTGAGAAAGAACCTGTTAATTGTGCCTATATGTTGGTAAGAATGAATCTGGTAGACTTGCCTATATGTTGGTAAGAATGGATCTGGTAAAGTTACCTATATTTTGGTGAGAAAGAACCTGGCAAACTTACCTATATGCTGGTAAGAATGATTCTGGTAAACTTGCCTATGTTTTGCTGAGAAGGAATCAGATACACTTAACTATATAGTGGTAAGAATGAACCAGGTAAAATTACTTATATCTTGGTAAGAATGAAACTGGTAAACTTACCTATGTTTTCGTGAGAATGAGTCAGGTAAATGTATCTATGTTTTAGTGAGAAAGAATCTAGAAAAGTTACCTATGTTTTGGTGTTAAAAAACCTGATTAAGATTCTTGTATGTGGGGAAGAATGAGGCTCTTAACCTGACCTATATGTTGGTAAAAATAAATCTTGTAAACTTACCTATGTTTTGGTGAGAAAGAACCTGGTGAACTTACCTATATGTTGGTATAAACGAATCTGGTAAACTTACTTATGTTTTGGTGAGAAAGAACCTGGAAACTTACCTATATGATGGTAAAAATTAGTTTGGTAAATTTGTTGGTAATTATGAATCTGGTAAACTTACCTATGTTTTGCTCAGAATGAATCAGGTACATTTACCTTTGTTTTGGTAAGAAAGAATCTGTTAAACTTGCCTATATGTTGGTCAGAATGAATCTGGTAAACTTACCTATATTTTAGTGAGAAAGAATCTGGTAAAGTTATCTATGTTTTGATGTTAAAGAACTTGGTTAAGGTACTTATATGTTGGGAAGAATGAGGCTTTTAACATGACCTGTATGTTGGTAAGAATAAATCTGGTAAACTTACCTATATGTTGGTAAGAATGAATCTGGTAAACTTACATGTTTTCTGGTGAGAATTAATCTGGTAAACTTACCTCTATGCTGGTGAGAAAGAAAGCTTGATGCCATTTAACAAATTTTGTACTTTCTGCTGTGGCTGTTATTAAACGAACAGCCACATACTTAGTTTAAATGTGTTGCAATAATTCAACAATTAATTTTAGTGCATTGGGTGCCGTTCAGTTATGAAATTTCATTTGTTACTGCGTTGCGAAAAATTAAAACGGATACATAATACTTTTCTATGTTAAACATTTTGGACAATGGCTTTCTTAATCCTGAACATATTTGCACTAGACTAAAATTTAAGCAAACAGAAGAACGTCACAATACAAAAATTAAAATTAAAATTCTCATAATATGTAATATGACTAATAATATGTAACTACCAATTTTTAAGCCCCCCAGTGGCACAGCGGTATGTTTGCGGACTTAAAACGCTAGAATCCGGGTTTCGATACCCGTGGTGGAGCTTTGTGCTTAATTACAAACAAACAAATTAATTTTTAAAAGAAATTGCCATTTCGAGAAAAATTTTATCATAAAAAAATGTGTACAAAAAACTTTACATTAAACACATATTCACCAATGGTCCCCAGCTTATTCTATTTGTACTTCTCAGCTTTGCATTAAGCAAGCAGAAAAGCACATTGAACTCTAAACAAACACTTATCGAGAGATTATTGAAGCGCGCAGTAATCAAACAAGTATATCCGTTCAGATGTACAGCTTCACCATAAGTATATCCACTCAGATGTACAGTTTCACCATAAGTATATCCACTCAGATGTACAGTTTCACCATAAGTTTATACCTTCAGATGTACAGCTTCACCATAAGTATATCCGTTCAGATGTACAGTTTCACCATAAGTATATCCATTCAGATGTACAGTTTCACCATAAGTATATCCGTTCAGATGTACAGCTTCACCATAAGTATATCCGTTCAAATGTACAGTTTCACAATAAGTATTTCCGTTCAGATGTACAGTTTCACCATAAGTATATCCACTCAGATGTACAGTTTCACCATGTCTGATCGGCATCCATTGTCTTTCTTTAGATTGAGCTTATACGTGTTTGTCAGATGTACAGTTTCACCATAAGTATATCCACTCAGATGTACAGTTTCACCATAAGTATATCCGTTCAGATGTACAGTTTCACCATAACGGATATACTTATGGTGAAACTTTACATTTTAGTGGATATACTTATGGTGAAACTGTACATCTGAACGGATATACTTATGGTGAAACTGTACATCTGAATGGATATACTTATGGTGGAACTGTACATCTGAGTGGATATACTTATGGTGAAACTGTACATCTGAGTGGATATACTTATGATGAAACTGTACATCTGAGTGGATATACTTATGGTGAAACTTTACATCTGAACGGATATACTTATGGTGAAACTGTACATTTGAGTGGATATACTTATGGTGAAGCTGTACATCTGAAGGTAAAAACTTATGGTGAAACTGTACATCTGAGTGGATATACTTATGGTGAAACTATACATCTGAACGGATATACTTATGGTGAAGCTGTACATTTGAACGGATATACTTATGGTGAAGCTGTACATCTGAACGGATATACTTATGGTGAAACTGTACATCTGAACGGATATACTTATGGTGAAACTGTACATCTGAACGGATATACTTATGGTGAAACTGTACATTTGACTGGATATACTTATGGTGAAACTGTACATCTGAACGGATATACATATGGTGAAACTTTACATCTGAGTGGATATACTTATGGTGAAACTGTACATCTGAACGGATATACATATGGTGAAACTGTACATTTTAGTGGATATACTTATGATATACATATGGTGAAACTGTACATTTTAGTGGATATACTTATGGTGAAACTGTACATCTGAACGGATATACATATGGTGAAACTGTACATCTGAACGGATATACTTATGGTGAAACTGTACATCTGAACGGATATACTTATTCAAGGGACTGAAACTTAAAACAAAAACTGTGTCAAAATCAACATGACTCATGTTCTGTTACGTCTGGTGGCGTGTGAGTGGCTAATATTACAAGATAACAATCGTTTCTGGCTAATAAAGCCTTACGTTGTGTCTTGGCTGACACAAAATATAAATGTTAAATTTCAACCAATTTACACATACTTGGTTTGTTGTTAAGCGTAAATCTACATAATGGACTGTCTGTGTTGTGCCCACCACAGATATGGCAATCCAGTCTATAAGCCTTTAGACTTACATACATAATATTATTGAGCCAGTGAGGGGGGGGGGCTACAAATACATAATATTATTTGCAAATTAAGACATTTCATAACATAAAAGTCAAGCATTGTATAAAAACAATATCTTAAAATTAGCTCCTAATAAGAGCGATTAGTTAATACCATACACTACTTTTGAACGGTTCAAACTAAAGCTTGTCATAAAAAGTGACTTCACGACACAATAATGTATTTAAATAAATACAACCTTGAACTGAAAACTGTATAACATTTCTGCTGTTAGAAAACACAGAAAACTTTTATATCAATACAACAATAGAGTTATAGTTCATCCAAATCTCTGATTGGGGAACACAGTGTATCGTGAAATAGCAACGTTCGTGTTCATTTACAACACATCATTTCTACTGCAAACGTTTTAATCCAAGTAAAAGTGTTGGTTCAATACTTATTTGTTTTTGATGTTACTTTGATACAAAACTCGGAAACTATATATATATATAGCAACGAAATTCATAAACTAACTTCTTAAAGAAACTGCAGTGCAAATGAATAGGCCATATTTCATTTAAAAAAATAACTCCACTGAAAATTTTACAACCGAAAGCTCTCTAGAAACGAAGTGTTCATACATATAAACAATGATATTCTCAAGTCTTCTTCAAACAAATCTGAGGTACTAGAATTATGCATTCAGTCCTTCTTATGGTCGCAGGCTTATACGGTGTAATTACTGATGAGTTATTGATTCTGTTATTATTACTAGACTCTAATTAGTATTTACTACTAAATAGGCTCGAGCTCTGATATGTCGCTGTACACGCTTCACACAGCAGACCAGTACTGCTTACCGGTGTTCCTTCTCTCTCAACAGTTGAAAATTGTGGATGTATATGTATGACTCTTGGGTGCTCTAACCTAGCTTGGTGTTCCTCCCTCTCTTTCAGCAGTTCAAAATTGTGGATGTATATGTATGACTCTTGGGTTCTCTAACCTAGCTTGGTGTTCCTCCCTCTCTTTCAGCAGTTCAAAATTAAGGATGACTATATCTGACTTTTGGGTTCTCTAACCTAACCAGGTGTTCCTCCGTCTCTTACAGCAGTTCAAAATTATGGATGGCTATGTAGGACTCTTGGGTTCTCTGACCTAACCCGGTGTTCCTCCCTCTATTTCAGCAATTCAAAATTATGGATGGCTATGTAGGACTCTTAGGTTTTCTGACCTAACTGTTTGGCTTTTGAGTTGCACAGAGTGGTATTGAAGTTGAAAATACGAAATAACAAAATAACTAATTAATCCATGATACGTTGCATAAAAAAGTATAACATCCAACTTAACACATACACACTAATAAATGCATGCGACACAACATAATAAACACATGACACTACTCTATATAGGAGTTGTGTATGTAACTTTTTATTCTCGTTACATCTGTTATATATTAACTGCCTCGATTCACTGCTAACCAAATCAATAAATCAACAAATTTAATGTTTAATGAACCTACTAGACAGAATGATTTATTAACAGCCAATTTTACAGTATCCAAGTTCTTATTTTAATAATTACAGCTTTTGGACCGCTATTCCGAGTCATCATCTGTTAAACGATTTGTTTGACTCGATACTATGGGTGAAAACGTTGTAATTATTTAAATAGTAATTTGACTACTGTGTTATTGATGTTATTTTGTTTTGAAAAAAAAGAGGTATATTTATTTGAGATACGAAATGGATTGAATGAATCAGGGTCAGCTTTAACTTATCTTTACCTCGATGTCATCGTTCTTGACACCAAATATTTCCCTCTAGACGAACTTGTCTAACATGGAAATATGAAAACGTTTATTGTTATTATTTTATTTTGTTGTATTTCTTTTTCGTTTTAAAATGACACTTTCGTGATAAATAATCTATCAACATTTTTTTCTACATACATTCTTTTCAGGCCATGGGCAACAGTGCTGCACGTGTACGTTTGTCTGTTTCTTGGAAACGTACTAATTAACTACGGTATTTTTTACTCTGCATTAGTTATGCATTTCTCCGAGAATAGAAAATCTTATTTTTGAAGATTCGCAGCAATTTTACAAAATATGTTTTCCTTATGTCACCTTAAAATGTTCAATGTATTTTTTATATATATTTTCAGTATCATTGCATGTTTTAATATATAGAAAAATAACATACTGTTATTTGTTATGGTGTAAACGTTTTTTCAAGCTCATGAAGCATGATTATAATAAATTTACTTCTCACAGGACATTAGTATTAGGCCTAGTACATTTATAACACAGAATTCTGTATCTAGTCTCTTAAGAATTTCAAAAAATTAGAATAGTGTATAATAATAGTATTACAACAAAGCTATGTTCACCATATCTATATGGCAATGAAAGTTTTTATTCATAAGATAAGTATTTATCTGATTATAGAAAAGCTTCTTGAAATACGATATATCAAAATGGATATGGCGAATATGGTGTGGTTAGAATACTATTATTATACACTCTTTTAATTCTTGAAAATTCCTTAAGGAATAGATATGCAATGTAGTGTTAAAAATACATAAAAGGCCTAATACTAGTGTCTTATGACAAGAATGTTTAATTATAATCATGCTTCGCCAGCTTATAAAAGGCGTTCACGCCATACAAGTTAGAATACATTGTTAAAAAAAAAAAGACATAATAGGCCTAATGCTAATGTCTGATGTAAATTGTTAGTCGTTGTAAGATGTATTTCATTCATAATTTTTAAATCAATCTAATTTGGGAAATTAATTTGTTGGAATCAATTAAACTAAATATACATAATTTTCGATGTATCTCTATAAATTATGTTATCTGATTTATTGTTGGCTACAGGTATTCTGTTATTACATACGAAAGCTTAACAATGAACAATAAACTCTACAACTTTAACAATGTGTGTACACTTTTCCTTTGTTTAATCTTCAAAGTTTAATGTCATGTTACACCAGCCTTACATTAATCTCTGCGAAGGTAAACTTTGTTTTACAAACTTTTCAGCAAATATATGCTGCCGGTATTAACATACACCAATAATATTTTGCCAGTAATGAAGAAGAAAAAAAAATAGGTTATTTATCTGTCTTTTAGATCAATTACAAAAGTAAGTATTGAATTAATGAATGAATACTGGTATCATATGTTTTAATACCTTGAACAAATTGTGTATTATATGGATAACGGTGGATTTATTAATTTCTTCAAGTGAAACTGGCGAACGGAGGTTAAGACTGATAGACGGTATATCGCCACCGCAATGTGTGTCCTACTTTCGCAGTCATCTCCAAAACCTAGGGCACATTTTATATCCTACATTATAGCCTGTACCCTGAGGATCCTTTTGATTCCTGCAGCGTCTTTGATTTTATTTTTGTTTGGACTTGTTTTTATTCATTTAAATGTTATTTATCACAGGTTTGGGTTTGTTGTTTTTAACGCAGTTCTTCCCTTTGATTCTGTTTTACTTGGCTATTGAGTATAAACCTTATATATATATATACTATTAAAACGATTATTTGTTATAAAATAATTAATTGTTCATCTTACTAAATTCTACTTATTTGTTATAGAGTTTTAAGATGAGTTTGTATTTTAGATAAAACATCTTTGTGGATGAGCTCATAACATTGTTAGTTATTTAATTGTTTTTATATATTTAAATAGTTTTAATTTTATCAAACTTTTAAGATTTGTTTTCCTGTGTCCAAATTGTAAATGTGGTTTGTTTGCTTTCAAAAATAAAGTACATTTAACTGTTTGTCTATCTATCAGTCTACTTATTTTCTAATCATATGACATTAACATCCAAGACTATAATAATGTTGAAATTGGTGCACAGATGACCCCAAAAAACCAGATTACTAGTAAATATTAGCTTTGGAGAAACTTCTTACTGAGATATTAAGTCTTTCATTTCTTCTTTAACAACTCCCCCCCCTTAGAAATAACGAAAACTATTACATGAAAAGTCTTTGAACGACTCACCCGAATATCTGTTTAATCACCGTTTGATTCTGTATTAATCAATGATTCTGTGTTATCAGTAATAAACATGTGGTGATGACGAACTAAAAAAAAAAAACAGTATTGGGAAGAAACGTCACTAAGAGTACAAACGTGACGTAGGGTATGAGAATTCTGAGCTGATAAGTTTATTACATGAACTACTTGGCTGTAGAGATTCTTGACCAGTCAGTCGAATAGTCTGTCAGTAAATGTTCTTAAGGCTTCCTAATTAAGGGCCGAGCATGGCCAGTATGCCGGACATTTTATCTATGTGTACAACACCTGAGTCCCGTTACCACACGAATAAATAAATCGTTATCGGCACTTTGGAATGGTAGGCGCGTAATAAGAGTGACTGTAAAAACCGATTAATCAGTCCAATAGAATAGTACAAAAACTAGTGGTGGGTGTAGTTGAAAAGCCGCGTCCCCCCTAGCTTTTCAGTTTAAAATTGGGAACGGTTAGCACAGATAGCCCTGTCCCCCAGTGGGTCAGTGATATGTTTGTAGATTTACATCTATAAAATCCTGAGTTTTATTCGAAGTGTATAAATCGCAGATAGCCTATTGTGTGGCTTTGCGTTAAAACAAACAAGCAAAAAGGTTAGTGAGAGTATGTGAAAATAAACAAGTCCTAATTATAGCTAATATTTGTTTAATTTGAAATATTATATATTTATATTACTGTTCATACATAGAATAGTTAACCTGAAATAGAACAAATATATAACCTTTCATAGAAAAGCTAGAAGTGGAAAAAATATATAAATTTTATGCAAGAATTGCCACTTTTAATATTTTTCTACAAAAAAAAATCAAGCTTTGCAGCGGTAGGATGAATGTTATAAATTAACATTACACAAACGGATTAATATAGAAGGTCTATAAGGATAAACATCGGAGTTCGATAACCATCGGCGTCTGTCTTTATTCCGGGCACTCTGGTTTCCCTCCACATCAAAATTCAAACGGGGTTTTGGACCATATGATCCCGCCCCCATGAAAAGAGCTTCAAATTCATTTCAATGTAATTTCAATCAAAATCATTTCCTTAAAAAAAAAATAAATTCACCCCAATAAAGTGTACTTAAAACACAAATTAATTCCTAAATCCGAACAATCTAACTCAATACTTCGTATACATGTCTGGATCTCTCTGTCTCGCCTCGTCGATGTCATCCCCTCATCGACTTCACCCTCACTGGTAAAGAAGAATTACACCATTCCTCCGCCGACTTCCTTCACGGGCATCTTCTTCATCGGGATTCGGTCCATGTTTTGGACCAGGGAGGGTCAGGTTCAGCGTAGGCCTTTTCCTCCCTGCTCCTCTCTCAAAAATTCCCGCCAATGTTCAATCACAATTATAGTCACTGCAGCAAATTATTCTCACGCGCGGGGTTGAAGGAGAACAATCGTTTCCGAGCGCCCCTGTTGGGAAGAGTATGCAACTATCACGTTGCTTTCTCTTCCTTTAAACTAAATTCCTGCCAAAATAGTTTTATTTTCGATATCCGTGGTGGCCGAAGAACAAATAATCCGTTCTATATTTAACAACAAATTAGACAACAAGTACACAAACTGAGATAATGTTGTAACGTGCTCGTTTTAAAATCCTCTTTAGCCAATCAAATTATCCCAACCCTTCCAAGTGTATGAGTATGAGATTATTTTCTAGATGTTTTAAATGGATTGTTTTAGAAGCTTCAGTAATCTACGTAATCTAGAGTCCTCTTTAGCCAATTAAATTATTCCAACCCTTCCAAGTGCATGAGTATGAGATTATTTTCTTGATGTTTTAAATGGATTGTTTTAGAAGCATCAGTTCAACTACATTTATCAAATTGTATTCAGCTTTATCCCTTAGAAGAGTGGTATTTTACCACTACTCACCGCCAACTTTTTACTACTCTTTTTGACCAACGAAAACAGGGATTGACCTTCACATTATTATGCCTCCACGACTGAAAGGACGAGCATTTTCGGTGAGAGGATTCGGATCCTCGAGTCGAGCGCCGTATCTATCAGGCCATGCCAAGTTTGTTTTTCAGGAGACAATCAGTATACAAAATAACATCGCTACATTGTATACAAATACATCAACATTTCTTTGAGTGATTTCTTGGTGAAGGTAAAACGACAAGGTATATTGAATGCAACCCCAAATAATTTCTATCAAGTGTAAGTGGCGAAGGTGAAACGACAAGGTATATTGAATGCAACCCCAAATAATTTTTATCAAGTGTAAGTGGCGAAGGTGAAACGACAAGGTATATTGAATACAACACTAAATAATTTTTATCAAGTGTAAGTGGCGAAGGTGAAACTGCAACACTAAATAATTTTTATGAAGTGTAAGTGGCGAAGGTAAAACGACAAGGTATATTGAATGCAACACTAAATAATTTTTATCAAGGGTAAGTGGCGAATGTAAAACGATGAGGTATATTGAATGCAACCCCAAATAATTTTTATCAAGGGTAAGCATTAATCAGAAGTCAAAATAGAAATAAAATTATTGAGAAAGAATAAACAGGCTGTGTCGATAAAACTACTTACACAAAACAGAGATAGTCATTTAATTAAAAAAGAAAAACGACATCTGCATTTTGAGAAAACTAATTTTAAAAATTATTTGTGATACGAGCGTGATTTCATCGATCCAGGTGTCGTAGCTGGACTTTATGCTGGTGACGTATATAGCATACTAATCAATCATGATCCTGCTTCCTCCTAATGAAAAGATTACATGTTGTACCACCAGGTAGTACCCTAATTGGTCTGAAAAAAAATTGAAAGAAGATATTTTGAAAGTTTCTCAACGTTGACCAGAATGTTTGAATGATGAAGAACAATTTTACCTCCGAGTATTCTCTTATATGAGCCATCTGATCACTGAATCTTCCATTATATGAGCAATCGATCGCTTATATGAACAACGTGATCGCTAAGCCTTATTTAATATGAACAATGCGATTGATAAATTTCTGTTATTTGAATAATATGACTGCTGAGCCTACTGTTATCTGAACAATGTGATTGCTGAGCCTTCTATTATATATACATTTTTGAACTACTTATTAAGGCTCCTCGTGAAATTTCAAGACACTAACAAATACTTATGAAATGTGTTGAAAAAATTACTAAACTACCATTTTAAGCAATATCATAATATTGATTTCGTTTCTTCTTGGAAATTACTCAAAGTTTAATTAAGATATTGATGAATACTTATTGTTAGAACTAGAAAATACCAAAAAATACTTCGGAAGGGATGGTGCAACTATTGGGAACATGAATAATATCATAAGCAAATATTTTTATAAACAAAATTTGAAATTAAAATGGGATGTCTTATAATGTCCTAAAACACTCTTTATCAGTAGTAATACCTTATACTGGAAGAGATTAAAATGGAATGTTCTAAAACATTCTTTATCAGTGGGACTGCCTTATACTAGAAGAGATTAAAATATAATGCCCTAAAACACTCTTTATAGGTAGTACTGCCTTATACTGGAAGAGATTAAAATGGAATGTTCTGAAACACTCTTTATCAGTAGCACTGCCTCATACTAGAAGATATTAAAATATAATGCCCTAAAACACTCTTTATAGGTAGTACTGCCTTATACTGGAAGATATTAAAATGGAATGTTCTGAAACACTCTTTATCAATGGGACTGCCTTATACTAGAATATATTAAAATGGAATGTTCTAAAAAGCTCTTATACTAGAAGATATTAAAATATAATGCCCTAAAACACTCTTTATAAGTAGTACTGCCTTATACTGGAAGATATTAAAATGGAATGTTCTAAAACACTCTTTATCAATGGGACTGCTTTATACTAGAATATATTAAAATGGAATGTTCTAAAAAGCTCTTATACTAGAAGATATTAAAATGGAATGTTATAAAACACTCTTTATAGGTAGTACTGCCTTATACTAGAAGAGATTAAAATGGAATATTCTAGAACACTCTTTATCAGTAGCTCTGCTGATAGAGATTAGAAGTTCAATGACTGAATATCACCCTATGTTGATTATAAATTTGCGTGTCGATCGATCACTAGTTAACTATAAACCCAAGTGGGCGAAGTAGACGCAAAACAAGGATGGCGGAATTTGTCTTAAACGAGTGTGACGTAACACTCCATTCAAATGACTTCAAAATGTTAACTGAAACCAATCATGAAGCCTTCTTGTCATTCAACAAAATTGTTGATCAATGTGAACATTTTTCAGAATATATCAATTGTGAGCGTATAATTCGTTAAAATGAAGACATCACATGGATGAAAGACTGTAACCGCAAGGTGACTTTGGTTGGAATATGTAACATTTTAAATGTTTTACTTGTTATGTATGGTGGATTTAGTTGCAAACTGAGAATTTTCTTCTTGAAATTATCGTATGGTGGATTTGTTTGCTAGATGGAGAATTGTATTTTGATAATTATGTACAATTATGAAACTGTTTCAATAATATTTTCAGTAATTTCCACAGCTCAATCCTGTTTGAGCCCAGCAGAATTTATTGTTTAATCAAACATCGTAATCTACAGAAGATAAACATTTTTCAAGTTCATTGATATGAAATAAATAGGGATAAAATGTACCATCTGGGTTAAATAAATCAACGTTTTAAGTTAGTTTCTTGGTGTTGTGACTTACAATGTTCTTGTACAGAATTCTTAGCCTTCTTCAAAAACACGTATATTTTCTATCATAAAATTACAAATCTATATTTTTAATAGCACTTCCAAACGAAATGACTGATATTGAGATTTACCACAACATCTTAATGCCCGTGATAATCGATGCCTCTCTCCTGGAAACAACCTTTAAATGTTATTGTTACTGCAGCATGAAAGCTTATAACGTGTCCTTTGTGATTCAGTTAAAATTAAATGGAGTACTGAAATCACCTGTTTTGTTAGTGATGGTTATCATCAGATGTTCCACTTGCTCTGTGAGTCATTATGTTCTTAATTTGAACCGTTACAACTGCTTCGAAACCTTCAATTACAAAGGCCTGCGATGGTTTTATTGTCTTGGTTTTACGGTAATTTATGTACTTTGAATCCGAAAATGATATCCATTTTTCTTCATCATGTACAGATTTTTACAAAACTTCATAACGCAACTCATAAAAGAAAGACCACAACACATATAGTGTTGAGACTAGAAGACATATATTTCACATACAAAATCAGGATGAATGAGGATGCATATTAGTTTGACATCAATGTTATTCCCTTTTCTTCAATTTGTTTGTATTTTTGTTAACAAACATAATAATGAAAAATGTTCATTCCGGTAAACGAAATAATAATTTGATTTAAGTAAGAGTTGTTGTTTTTTCTTCCTGATTTGTAAAACATCCTTAATGAATATTATTTTCGAAATCTGCGTAGCTGATTTATGGAAAAATCCGTTATTAAACCCAAAACAAGTTTTATGAAGTTTAAATTCGCAGGCCTATGCTATCAGTCTATAAAGAGTATTTCATATAGAAAAATAAATGTCTGATTAACCAAAGAAACACTATCCCACCATACAATACATCATACAATACACCACCACACATACACAATAAATACATCAAACTCATACACCACACACACATATACACAATAAATACATCACACTCATACTTCACCACACAATACACCACACACATATACAATATATACATCATACTCATACACCACCACACAATACAGCACACATACACAATATATACATCATATGCATGTACCACACACGCATACATAATGCTATACTTCACACCCACCCATCCAACAAAAATACACCACACACACATACACAATAAATACATCACACTCATACTTCCCCACACACATACACAATATATACATCATACTCATACACCACCACACAATACAGCACATATACACAATATATACATCACATGCATGTACCACACACGCATACATAATGCTATACTCCACACCCACCCATCCAACAAAAATACACCACACACACACATACATCATGCTTTACTCCACACCCACCCTTTCACCCAACAAACATACACCAACACACTGCACAATACACCATACACACATAGACATCGTACAATATTCTATACACATACATTTTACAATATACCCTACATATACACCACATGCGCATATACCACACAATACAATAATTCACACATAAATATCTCTCATCTGGCACAATAACTACAACACTCGTATTATTCTTACTTAACACCCTTTACTGTGATGTCAGTCATGTTGGATGTGAATCTTACAGATCGTGTTGATGTAATAATGTTATCAACTAAATTCATTTACAAATAACAAATTTTCATGCTTTTATTGTTTGTTTAAGTAGATGAAACTCATACTTCTAGAAGATATACATATCTACACGTATCTGATAAATAAATAATACTGATGGGTTTTAGCGGCGGCATAGCGGCTCATAGAATGGCTCTGAATTTGTTTGTTTGTTTTAACTCACAGCTCCATCTCTTGACCGATTTGAGATCTAATTACAGCTACTGCTATTGAGGATTCCCTCTTGTTGTTTTCTTATTTCTGCACTAAAGACATCTTCGTATTACATTACTACCAGACTGTTAATAATTCTAATCTCATCTTTCTTTTCTCATCCGAAGTTCCACTATGTTTGTTTGTTTGTTTTTAATTATGCACAAAGCTACACAAGGGCTATATGTGCTCTGCCCACCACGGGTATCGAAACCCGGTTTCTAGCGTTGTAAGTCCGCAGACATACCGCTGTGCCACTGGGGGGCGTTCCACTATGAAGAATGTATATTATAACTTCAACTATTTCTTGCCTGTTGTATAAAAGATTAAGATAGTCTTAGTTTTACAGAAGTGCCTCAGAAAATAAATGACAGGACAGGTTAGCACAAACCTTCAACAAAGATAATAAATTACAATCTATAATTGAATTACATAGTACATAATTAAAATCTTTAAGAAAGATATAACAGTTTGCTGCAACGTAAAAAACATATAAATATATCTATTACAGAAATCAAGTAATGCTATTCAAAGGTATAATGGACTTGTTTCATATTATCAACTACACAAGCGTGTAAAACACACTCAGTTTTACAGAAATCACAAGTTTAACATGATCTAGATACACCCCCCAAACAAACACACACACAAATCTTAACTTCCAATTAAAATATTTTAATACTGTTTTTATAAAGATTTGTAAAACACTTATAGAAGTGAACTCATTCCAAGATTCTTCCTGATTTTCATGTCTGTTCTGTGAAAGGTATCGGAAGCTAATTTTTGAGCTCTTCATTGCTCTTCTGGCAGTCTTGTTTCTATCATTAATGAGGTTACTACTGGAAACGTGTCCATATTTCAGAGATTATGAGAACAGACACTTGGATAATACAATCAATTACTGCCTCCTCATAGTCATTGACAGATGGTAGGGTAAATGTATGAAGGAGAGCCAGTTATTTTCCAGCTTTCACCAGAGCATATGAATCGGGTTACAGCCCCCCTATAGAATTATAGAAAAAAATTACATCATCATGTGAATCATTGACAATCTTCCAAGGAGAGAAGATAAAATAATTTACAACAGCAGAATTCTAATACGTATATTAGAATATATAGAAATGCGTATATTCTCCTGTATTGAAGAGTGAAATGTTGTAATCCAAGAACTAATGTTCCAGAGTGGATCTAGGAGTTGAAGGGAGAAAGAAGCTGTTCAGGAGTACATCAAAGTCTGCTTGACTGATTGTCGTGACGCAACTAATGACCTCTAGACGGCGAGTGGCACATTTATGGAAGAAGTGCTACTTGTCAATGAACCCACCCATCACACAACCCTTCATTTGGATGTAGTGTATACTACTGAATCATGAAAGTATTGAAAGTTTCAAGAAAACATTTTGTAAGGCTGGTGAGAAATTATTATGCTTTTATGTAACCAAACTTAGTGCAAAACTCTCGACACTGTTTCAGTATGGTACTTTTTACTTAGAAAGCTGGGGTTGAGACTATATGACAGTCTTGAATTTTGGAGTTTTACAGTATGGACAAAAACACTATGGAGACTTATACACAGTCAGTAAAACAGGGATAGATATATGCTTCTCCGCAGGGGAAGGGAGAACTTGGACAGAAGAATCTGATAATAGCAAAGAAACACCAGTCTGCATCCCAAATGAAGAGGTTAAAGAGAGAACTGATGAACAGCTCTGTTTTGTTTCAGGTGTGACTAACTTCCAGGCTTTAAATACTGTACCTCTTCCATTTGAGGTGTGATTGAGGATAAGGTGGATGTAAGCCCTGGCAGATGACATGCCAAAGTATGTACACTGTATGGCATTATCATGATCTTTAACATCACGACAGACAAAGGAAAGAGAATCACAAAGTGTTTTGATACGACCAAAATGCTAGTAACTGGGACATAAGAGTAGTTTGAGAATACATGGCCAAACATGAAAATTCAGATTCCTTAGCTTCACATTAGCAAGGAGTCTTGGAAAGGAAAAATGTAAAAAAGAAATCTAGTCTGCTCGTATTTTGCATTTTGTATAGGCATATATCAATTGAACAGCTGTAAAAATCTAATTTTTCAATCTGGAAGACTTTTTATCTTCTGGAATGCTGATGAGACCTGCAACAGCAATCAACTCCTTGGGTTAATTCAGGTTGTGACGATATGTGACTCCAACGTAGGCACACACACCTTGTATGTTAAAGTTCTTTGTCTTTACGATTTGATTTTTCAAAGGGTATATCTCCCAACTGGCATTTTCTGACCAATAGAGAAGAGACAGCTCTTCTGAATACAGAAAGATGATACTTAACATATGGAAGTGAATTACTAGTCGTTGGTTAAAATGTGATGATACACTACCAGCAGAGTCAACAATTTCAGATAATTTCAATGTCTTTCTAGAGTAATGTTTCAAGAGCTATTAAAAAAAAAGAGAGGAAAATTCTCTTCCGTTTCCCCATCTAACACAGATCTTTACAAGGGAATATGCTGTACTTCCAAAAACACAACATACTAAGGTCAGTAATTCCTGGGGTTTCATAGCGACTATGCCACAGTATATGATTCAGAAATAATATCCACTATAATCAGTGACGATGGAACTTGGCTGACCCTGGACGGGATACTTCATGGCATCTCATATACAGGAATTCCAGCCAACGTTATGTGTTGCAGTGACATAGACACCACTCAAATACTATAATCTTCTCCAGTTGTCACACACAGAATAAATATAGAAGTAAATGTTTGGCTCCCAAAAGAGGTAACTTTGCAGGCAGAACCTTCTCTGGGAGGGGAATTAATAGCGAGGGTTGAATACAGGTAAAATAATCTTTAATTTTGCAACATTATATGAATGCACTTTTTAATTTCAATCCATAAATTGGAGGAAAAAATTATAATAAAATATTTTTTAGTTTGAAAACATAAGTCACATCAGGAGGAATGATTTTATTTTTACTAATTTACATTTTCCTATTGTAGCTCAATAATTTTAGTTTCACAAAGATAACACTCATTTGGAAATTCGACATAGATTTATACAAACACATTTTTTTTTAGTTTTATAAAATAACTTTATATTAAAACATTAAGTAAAACATATCAGTTTTACATTATATTTCATATTAAATTTTATAGGGCGGTTGTAGCTTTCTCGTTTGTTGACTCATTTTACATATTATTTCTGTCGTACTTACCAGGTGCTTTTTAGTTTTAGCTAGCTTGACTGGATCTAACAAAGTACTCATGTCTTCATCGAATGGCCACTTTTATCCACTGTCACTCCTCTTGTTCTCCTCACGTTTGCCAGAGCTGCTTTCTTCGTTCCATTTCACTGCTTGGATATAGGAGGAATATTTTGATGCTTTATTTTCTACAGAATGTAGTTACAAAAACTGGTGACGTTCTGGGTGCTGCTGGTGTCTAGATGGTGATGTTGAAGCCAATGTGGAATCTCCGGCATTTATATTACTGCTGGTAATGCTCTAGCTTCTTCTGTTTTATAGGTGGTGCTCATATGACTTGGAATGTTGAAAGTTGAGCATGACTTTGGAATTCGCTGGTCCTTTCAGAGCTAATATAGATGTCTTACTTTGGGACATCATGCAACAAAACAGTCAGATTTTGTCTTGTTTTTCGCTTGGACCAGTTCTGAATCATTTATTACCACAGGATGAAATGCACGACTTGTGCAGCCGATAGGAGGTAGGCTAAGATGTGACAGCATCTTGGCTGTTGGTGCAGATACTGGGAGTGAGAGAGATTGCTCGGTTGATATTGTTGGCTTAATGTCTGGGTCATCAGATTGCAATGTGAGACTGTTGACAGCCTTTTAGAGAGTCAGCATGTTCGATATTTCTGCTAAAACGATATTTTCCTCGTACATCTTCTCTTTGGCCACTGTCAAACCTAGAGTACCCCACAGACATTAGGGAACCTGAGGGTACTCTACTCAAAAATTGAGCAGGTAGTCAAGTAAGGTTTACACTGACTAATGTTATTCAGTTTAATGGCCGACAAGACAGCTAACATGCTAAGGTTAGGAATGAAAATGATTTGTCCAGTCATTGTCTGATAAGTTAGTGGTTCAGTTATAGTCTAGCTTTAAATAATGTGACTTAAAAACAACAATCAAAGTGCACTCTTTGATAATAGTTTAAGTTTTCCTTCAATATGTACAAAAATAGTGACTGAAAAAATGTTTCCCAAGCACCTGTAAACATCTCAGTTCACTTATTATAGCACACACACACACTTGACAAGTACACTGTCATCGTCTTTGCTGGGCAGTCGCTTAGCGACAAGCCCCACAACTTACAATAGCAATAATTCACACATATATTGGTTAGTCTTCCACCATTGTCTGATTGTAATAACCAGAGTCTTTATTCTCATGACTTTGGTTTCCTATACAGATAGCTGGAGTTGGGATAGTCTTTATTCTCATGACTTTAGTTTCCTATACAGATAGCTGGAGTCGGGATAGTCTTTATTCTCAAAAATCTTTGGTTTCTTATACAGGTAGCTGTAGTTGGGATAGTCTTTATTCTCATGACTTTAGTGTCCTATACAGAGAGCTGGGGTCGAGATAGTCTTTATTCTCATGACTTTAGTGTCCTATACAGGTAGCTGTAGTTGGGATAGTCTTTATTCTCCTGACTTTAGTGTCCTATACAGGTAGCTGTAGTTGGGATAGTATTTATTCTCATGCCTTTGGTTTCCTATACAGATAACAGTAGTTGGGATAGTCTTTATTCTCATGTCTTTGGTTCTCTATACAACTAGCTGTAGTTGGGATAGTCTTTATTCTCATGACTTTAGTTTCCTATACAGATAGCTGGAGTCGGGATAGTCTTTATTCTCATGACTTTAGTTTCCTATACAGATAGCTGTAGTTGGGATAGTCTTTATTCTCATGTCTTTGGTTTCCTATACAGATAGGATAGTCTTTATCCTCATGTCTTTGGTTTCCTATACAGATAGCGGGAGTCGGGATAGTCTTTATTCTCATGACTTTAGTGTCCTATACAGGTAGCTGGAGTCGGGATAGTCTTTATTCTCATGACTTTAGTTTCCTATACAGATAGCTGGAGTCGGGATAGTCTTTATTCTCATGTCTTTGGTTTCCTATACAGATAGCTGGAGTTGGAATAGTCTTTATTCTCATGACTTTGGTTTCCTATACAGGTAGCTGGAGTTGGAATAGTCTTTATTCTCATGACTTTAGTTTCCTATACAGATAGCTGGAGTTGGAATAGTCTTTATTCTCATGACTTTAGTTTCCTATACAGATAGCTGGAGTCGGGATAGTCTTTATTCTCATGTCTTTGGTTTCTTATACAGAGAGCTGGAGTCGAGATAGTCTTTATTCTTATGACTTTAGTTTCCTATACAGGTAGCTGGAGTAGGGATAGTCTTTATTCTTATTACTTTAGTTTCCTATACACATAGCTGGAGTCGGAATAGTCTTTATTCTCATGACTCTGGTTTCCTATACAGGTAGCTGGAGTTGGGATAGTCTTTATTCTCATGACTTTAGTTTCCTATACAAGTAGCTGGGGTCGAGATAGTCTTTATTCTCATGACTTTGGTTTCCTATACAGATAGCTGGAGTTGGGATAGTCTTTATTCTCATGACTTTGGTTTCCTATACAGATAGTTGGAGCTGGAATAGTCTTTATTCTCATGACTTTGGTTTTCTATACAGATAGCTGGAGTTTGGGATAGTCTTTATTCTCATGATTTTGAGATTGCTTTTAGCGTTTTACTTTCCTTCATTTTAACTCTGATATAAGCCTAATAGACCCTGAGGAAACTTCAAAGCGATGCCTTCCAAGGGTTTCACCACACAATAACAACTACAAATTATACAAACACTTAGCAAAATGTTGTTAAGATATCCAGAAAAGTTGTTCACTTACTAAACATTTCACTTTGATAAAACCGATACCATCACATGGAAACTGAATAAAACAATGGGTATATCAAAATTTTCCTTGGAATAACACGCAAGTTACTTTGAGTAGCTACACCTTCTGTGAATAAACAACTTATTTATCAATATTGTAGTCCTCCAAATTGGACAACTTTTCCAAAAACATCAACGATACATTAAGTAATTTTATAGCATCATGATATACAGTATAAGCTAAACAGCTACATTTATTTTGCCACTGGAAATTCGTAAACTCTAGACATTTTGTTAAAAATATACACTCTTACCACTTCTGGTGGGAGTGTGGTAAATTTAAGGTTTTACAATACTAAGATCTGGGATTCGATTCCCCGCAGTGAACAAAGAAAATAGCTCAATATGGCTTTGCTTTAAAGCAAACATTCTCACCAACATCAATGAAAACATTGGGGTATACTATATCTGTTATTAATGAAGCTCAAGGCAGTAATCACAGTTCTGCTTAACATGACAACTTTTTGACATTCTGACCAAATCTTGCTTTGTCTGCCAATGAATATATTTTATAGATTCGTCCTGGTTGTTTGGTTGGTGTTTATTGGCTCAAAGCAACTAGGCTATCTGCGCCAAACAACCGGTAAAAAAGTTGCAATTAAAATGTAATAAAAAGTAAAAAGAAAGCAAGTTAAAAGGTAAACAATGTCCTAAAGGCTAGTAAAAAAATCAAATAGATGTAAAAAGGCCAATGATTAAAAGATTAAAACACAATAAAGCTGAACAGTGTCACTATAGCCTACGGCACCGTCCAATATCAAGGGTAAACCTTTAAACTCCCTATGTTGTCTTTCTCAGTTCTAAACAAACAGAGGCGAAGTTTACACGTTTGTCTGTGGTTAAGCACAAAGTTATACAATGGATTATCCGTGCTCTGCCCACCACTGGTATCGAAACCCTGGTTCTAGCGGTAAAATTCTGCAGATATACCGTTGCACCACTGGGGGTGGATGGGGAACACGAGGCGAAGTCACAGGAGGAAAAATAATATACAAAAACCAAGTCAAAACAGAAATTTTACATGATGCAAAATATTTTACTTTAGAATTGTCGCATATGTTCTATATTCTTTTTTTTAATATCAAACAATAATAATTTGCACTTTTTCATAGCCGTTCTGGTAAAATCTAAAGTGTGAAAATGGACTTTGAAACCACGTGAAATAATTTCCCTTTGATAGAAAAGTCGTTAATGCATACTCAAAAAGGCATACATTTTGTACAGTCAAATCGACGGAAAGATTATTAGTGTACACTGGAAACGGCAGAAAAGTCGTTAACAAACATTTAAAACGGCAGAAATGTTATTATACACAAAATATAGTGCAAAGGTCGTTAGTGTACACAAAACGCGGCAGAAGAATCGTTAGTGTACATAAAAATGACCCTCTCTCTTTTATTCTAAGGTAAACGTGCTTTGTCTGGTTTACAGAGATGGAAAACTTTTTGAAATACTTGTTTTGGGATCAAACGTAAGTAAATATTCAATATAAAAGACTTCTATAAGTAGAATTGAGTTCGACAATGGTTGAGTCTAAAATATCGTGTTTAATGTAAAAACTAACACAAATATGATACAGGAGTTTTTTAGAAAATAGACACTAACGTTTCGTGTCATTTCTAATCAGGCCTTCTTTACTTTTCCCAAGTTAGTGAATTGGCACGATTTGTACAAGATAAACGTATTTATTTTCCGGGGCTTGATATTTGTTTAATTATAGAATCTTCGAACGCTGTAAATTAAGTTCACCCATAACTTGAAAAGACAAAGAAAAGTTTCGTTTCAAGTATTAGTTATCGAACTTAGCAGCATAATTACCAAGAGATTCAATTTAAAACAGAAATCTAGAAGACTTCATGCATGAATATGTTCTGGCTTAAGTAACGAAGGCCAAGAAAAATGTACGGATATAAACCTTGGTTACCTAACAAACTCATAAAATCTGATGTCAAAACCTTCTACATTAGCGGAATTATCTTTTGTAAGTAAAATATGACTTTAAAATATGACAATTCAATTTTTAGATGTTTTACTCCAATCTAACGAACTAACGTTAATTAACATTTTACTACTTTTGAAAAAAAATCGACAGACAGCTTATCTTTTATGTTATGATCAACCACACTTTGTTTAAGAATAAGTAGAAAGCAGTAATATACTACTTAGGATTACGTTTTCTAAGAGTGGTCAAGAGAACTTCGTATCGTCCGATAGCTTGTTAGATCTTGTTGCGGACCTCTTCCTTGTTAACACGGTCTTTATATGCAATCAGCAAGATCTTTCTGTAGCAACTCATTACCTACACAAACAATCTACGTCATCAAGGTGTGACAAATATATACAGTGATCGTGTCTACGTCATCAAGGGGTCACAAATATATACAGTGATCGTGTCTACGTCATCAAGGGGTCACAAATATATACAGTGATCGTGTCTACGTCATCAAGGGGTCACAAATATATACAGTGATCGTGTCTACGTCATAAACGGGTCACAAATATATACAGTGATCGTGTCTACGTCATCAAGGGGTCACAAACATATACAGAGATTCTGGTAATAAAGCAAGTGTAATAAAATATTATCGTGTGTTTGTTTTTGAAGAAGAATTTGATCAACTATATTTTCTTCCTATTTGTGGCTTTACATATTTAAAAACTATTTCGTTTCTTGGACCACCGGCAGAGAACGCTTTCTAAATGAATAATCTATTATATATATGTGTGTGTGTGTATATTATTTTTTTTTATTCCTACTTGTGACTCTCCATATATCAAATTGTTTCGTTTTTTTGGACTACATAAAGATCTTTGAAAGGAGGACTCCATATGTGTACAAATCCTTAATTTTTTTCTCAACGTTTTTTGTTTTAGAAATGTTAAAATTATATAATTCTTTAAAAGCAAACTTTTGAAAGAAGTGATGTATGTGATTTGTTATTCCTGCTTGTGGATTTACATGCACCAAAATTATCTAGTTCTCTTAAGGCATCTAAAGAGGGCGCTTTTCAAGAAAGGATGTATTACTGAACCTAAGGAAATTGCTAACAACGGTTTGTTCAGCTTCACAGTCACCCTTATTTCAGCTTCACAGTCACCTTTATTTTTGCTGTCGTATTCATCTTCTTATTTCTGACAGTGCACACAGCTCACTCAGTACACACAGCTCACACTGTTCACATATCACACACAGCCCCTACAGCTTACTCAGCTCACACAACTCCCCGTGGTAGGGACAGTGCACACAGCTCACTTAGTACATACAGCTCACACAGTTCTCACAGCTCACACTGTTTACACATCACACACATCCCCTACAGCCTACTCAGTTCACACAGCTCACACAGTACACATAGCTCACACTGTTCACATATCACACACAGCTTACATAGTTCACACAGCTCACACTGTTCACACAGCACACACAGTACACAGAGCTCACGTAGTTCACACTGTTCACATATCACACACAGTACCTACAGTTCACACAGCACACACAGCTCACACAATACACATAGCTCATACAGTTCACACTGTTCACATATCACACACACAGCTCACACAGCTTACACAGTTCACACAGCTCACACAGTCCACACAGCACACACAAACTGTTCATACAACTCAAACAGCACACACAGCTCAATGTGCAGCTTAATGCTTAACTACCAATAAATAAATTGGAGTAAAATATTCGAAACCGCACCTCTGAGCTACTGATTTTTTGGTTTGTATTCTAATGCTACACACTACACATTAGTAATATTGTACTATATTTACTGTGTTGTAGTAATACATTTCGTAACAATCAGTACCTAGTTAGGAAAAATTTTCTAACTAAGTAGTAAAAATCAAACAAGCAGCTTATGAATTAATTTGTTGGTTTGTTTTATAGAAAAGCCACATTGGGCTCTTTGCTATGTTCACCGAGTGGGAATCGAACCCCGAATTCTAACGTTGGAAGTATGGAAACTTATCGCTATCCCACTGGAGGACATTATAAATTAATTAAGTTTATCATAAAAAGCAAACTGGGAAGAAATAGTTGATGTATGATTAAATTCACAAGAACGCTAAAACCTATAATATTTACAGGATATTCAATATTCACTTTAATAATCTTACTTTTAACTGTACTTTCGGCCGTAATTCTAATAAAATTTATCGTTGTTCTATCAGTTTAAGTAAGTTAAATTAATCCTAATTTGATATGCTTAGAAAACAAAGCAAAACTAGTATTCCAAATACAAATCATTAATAACAAAAGATAATAATGTGGCTATTTTAACTCTTCTCTTATATTTCGAGTCAATTTAAATTGGTTCTGGGTTTCTTTATGTTATGAGACAATTAAATAATTTCTAACATTTAACGTAAAAAGTAAAACATTTGTAAATAAAATATGTTTTATTAATTTAAGATTGTTTCAAGACGTACGCAAATTCTTAATATGGTAGAAAGGTTAAAACCAGTATTATTAATTAATTAAATTTAAAGATAATAGGACAAAAACCAGTATTATTAATTAATTAAATTTAAAGACAATAGGACAAAAACCAGTATTATTAGTTAATTAATTTAAAGACAATAGGACAAAAAACCAGTATTATTAACTAATTAAATTTAAATACAATAGGTCATTCCTCACGAAACATATAAAAAAACCAGTATTATTCACTAATTAATTTAAAGACAATAGGACATTCCTCACGAAACATATAAAAAAACCAGTATTATTCACTAATTAATTTAAAGACAATAGGACAAAAACCAGTATTATTAACTAATTAAATTTAAAGACAATAGGACATTCCTTATTAAACATATAAAAAAAGTATTATTCACTAATTAATTTAAAGACAATAGGACATTCCTCACGAAACATATAAAACTCCTTTGTTAACTATCGAAGGCGCTTGACGCTAAAATCAAATAAGTTCATGAAAGTAGTCCTGGAATGTTCATGAATGTTAATAACAGAAAGACTTGGCGAAATCTTTAGAAACAAGAATACATTATAAATACGAGAATCAGTAAAGCATTCAGTCAAATTTCAGTTCTTTCAGTGATTGAGAAGTTAGGAAAGTATTCAAATCAATGTTAGTTATCGTAAAGTAAGTTTATTTGTACTTTGGTTGTAGTAAGTTTCTGTTGCAAGTGGAAATATTATTTTAAACAAGTAATTCAAAGAAAGATTAGTTAAAATAATCCAATTAACTTGATTAATAAGATTACTTCTTTATAAGACATTTGTAAGAGCAAAAACAAAGGACAAAAGTTGCTTTATTAATTATCTATTGCATTTTATTTTTGTTCCTGTTGTTGAAGCATTAAATGTACTAGTAGAAAGGCTTTTCTACAGCGGCTTACCAGGGTAAGAGCTGACCTCTGGCTTCGAAACGTATACATACGAAGCTGTTAAATAAAACGCAGTCGTGATTGAATCGTGGTTGTACCGTTAACCAAATGTTTACTAGAGCTAAAAACTTAAGACCGAAATTTGTTTTGAGCGTATACAAGCCACTCTGAAGTGTTCAAATTTAGAATTTCTAATCCATTCTATTCGTATAATCTTATTTACCCTTTAAACTCCCCCCCCCCCCAAATACTTGTATTAATTCTAAGATTTTATTTGTTGATTATATCTTTATACATTTAATGACTTTAAGGAATTTGAACAAAGAGATAAATTTACACTGAAAAAGTACAACGGGTTTAACTTACACATTTGTATATCCATACTAATGATGCCTAACGATGACGACTGATACTTTTGTTTGTACTTAAGCACAAAGCTACACAATGTACTATCTGTGCTGTGCCCAGCACGGGTATCGAAACATGGTTTTTGGTGTTGTAATTACGCAGACATACTACTGTGCCACTGGGGGACGCTACTGAAACGTCTTCGGGGTCAGTATTAAATTCAATCGTACAAGACGATTACACAGCTTTTCTCTTCTGTCTCTAGTCGAGCGAGGCCTATCAATTTATTTAATCTCGTTATCAACCATCCCGCTGTTTGAGTAACTGGATCGCCGTCTTTAACTCTCCAACCAGAAAGTTTACCAGCAAACACAGAAACAGTAAATTTATTTTGTCACACTTTTTTTTTCCTTTTCGAAGCTTTCTCAGCTAAAATCAATCATTTTATTGATCATATCGAACTCTAGCTGACACTCGTAAGCTTTGGTTTCCTGAAAGACTAAAAAAAAATCTTCTAAACTTTTCAGTAAAACGTTGATCTGCACGCTAGAAATATCAAGATTTACTTGAATTGTTTGACCTGATCATTAAAAACAAAATCTTCAGAAAATAGTCTAAGTCTTTGGAAAGAATTCCCATCATTTTCCTCCTATAGTATGTATTAGTCTGGGAAGGGGGAATATATGAGGCATGTGGATCTATATAAGTTAAGAAAACTTATCTAAATCTAAGCTCTGTGTGACCCGAGAAGAGACCTGAATACTAAGACTGACACATTTCAGTAGTAAAAGATTCTAGACTCTGACCATAAGGAGCACAAGTTCTATATATAGACCTGAACACTAAGACGGACACATTTCAATAATGAAAGCTTCTAGACTCTGACCATAAGGAGCACAAGTTCTATATATAGACCTGAACACTAAGACGGACACATTTCAATAATGAAAGCTTCTAGACTCTGACCATAAGGAGCACAAGTTCTATATATAAACCTGAATACTAAGACGGACACATTTCAGTAGTGAAAGGTTCTAGACTCTGACCATAACGAGCACAAGGTCTATATATAGGCGTGAATACTAAGACAGACACATTCCAGTAGTGAAATGTTCTAGACTCTGACCATAACGAGCACAAGTTCTATATATAAACCTGAATACTAAGTCAGACACATTTCAGTAGTGAAAGGTTCTAGACTCTGACCATAACGAGCACAAGTTCTATATATAAACCTGAATACTAAGTCAGACACATTTCAGTAGTAAAAGGTTCTAGACTCTAAGAAACAGAAGTTCTATTCATTCTTCCATTTCCATTGACCCTCTAACCTCTATGTCACTCCTGTTCACTATTCGAACAATGAAAACACATTCGTAGGACGTACGAATTTGACAGAAATATCTTAAATTAGATTTGTTTCTCCAACTTGTAATAACTGACACAAGATACAGGTCG
>NW_013666802.1:53173-58310 GCF_000517525.1 Limulus polyphemus
AGTTTTATAGATAGACTTGAATACTAAGACAGACACATTCCAGTAGTGAAATGTTCTAGACTCTGACCATAAGGAGCACAAGTTTTATAGATAGACTTGAATACTAAGACAGACACATTCCAGTAGTGAAATGTTCTAGACTCTGACCATAACGAGCACAAGGTCTATATATAGACCTGAACACTAAATTCAGGTCTATATATAGAACTTGTGCTCGTTATGGTCAGAGTCTAGAACATTTCACTACTGGAATGTGTCTGTCTTAGTATTCAGGTCTATATATAGAACTTGTGCTCGTTATGGTCAGAGTCTAGAACATTTCACTACTGGAATGTGTCTGTCACTAAGACAGACACATCTCAGTAGTAAAAGGTTCTAGACTCTAAGAAACAGAAGTTCTATTCATTCTTCCATTTCCATTGACCCTCTAACCTCTATGTCACTCCTGTTCACTATTCGAACAATGAAAACACATTCGTAGGGCGTATGAATTTGACAGAAATATCTTAAATTAGATTTGTTTCTCCAACTTGTAATAACTGACACAAGATACAGGTCGAAACAAAATATGTTGAATAATTGAGTTTTCATCTGTAGGCTAGCATATAATCATTATTTTGCAGTTACATTTGTTTTTGTGTAGTTTAGCGCAAAGCTACACAATGGACTGTCATTGCTATGCCCGTCACAAGTATCGAAACCCAGGTTTTAGAGTTCTAAACCTTCAGACTTACTGCTGAGCCACAAGGGGACATTGCAGATACGCCTAAATTTGGTTCCAAATGATGTTTATGTAATTCTAACTTGAATAAAATTTAGTCTTATATGGTTTTATTATATAAGTTTAGTACATGTTTGAAATTGTGATTATAAATGTACAAGAAGCCAAAGAACTTAGACGTTTTTGGGTAGGAGAGAGAAAATGGTTTTTTATGTTGTACTTTTTGAACATTTGCTTTCATCCAAAGTGTTATTGCTGTATTGTTGATATTTGAATAGGTGTTTCCTTTTTTCAAGTTTTGGAAACTTTGTTTCACCATCAAAAGTTATTTTTCTCGATGACCGTATTTCAGAAGATGATAAAGAGTTAAGTATACGGTCACTTTGTTGTACCATCAATAATGACATTCCGTAATGACCATATCCCAATAAAAGATCAAGTTTTCGAAAACTTTGTTGTACCAGCATCGAATTAATCATTAGCTAATTTTATGTTCTTTGTACCATGTCACTTCTTTGTCTTTGGTAAAACATACATACGATTCTTATTCTGAGTAAACATCTAGTAATACTTGCCTACAGAATGCAGTACAATAGTGTCCTTACATCATTAATATAGTAGAAATTCATCTCTTGCTCCAGAATACAATACAATAGTTTCCTTACATCATTAACATAGTAGAAATTCATCTCTTGCTCCAGAATACAGTACAATAGTGTCCTTACATCATTAACATAGTAGAAACTCATCTCTTGCTCCAGAATACAGTACAACAGTGTCCTTACATCATTAACATAGTATAAACTCATTTATTGCTCCAGAATACAGTAGTGTGGTGTCCTTACATCATTAACATGGTATAAACACATCTCTTGCTGCAGAATACAGTACAATAGTGTCCTTACATCATTATCATAATAGAAACTCATCTCTTGCTTCTGAATACAGTACAATAACGTTCTTACATCATTAACATAGTAGAAACTCATCTCTTGCTCCAGAATTTAGTGCAATAGTGTCTTTACATCATTGACAAAGAAAAAACTCATCTGTTGCTACAGAATACCATACAATAATGTCCTTACATCATCAACATAGTAGCTACCCATCATTTGCTCAAAAATGTAGTACAATAGTGTCTTTACATCATTAACGTAGTAGAGACTTATCTTTTGCTCCAGAATACCATACAATAGTGTCCTTACATCAATAACATAGTGGAAACTCATCTCTTGCTTCAGAATATAGTAATACTATACAATAGTGACCTTACATCATCAACATAGTAGATACCTATCAATTGCTCTAAAATACAGTAATACAGTACAATAGTGTCTTTACTTCATTAAAATAGTAGAAACTCATCTCTTGGTTCAGAATACAGTACAACAGTGTTCTTACATCATTAACATAGTAGAAACCCATCACTTGGTCTAGAATATAGTAATACTGTGCAATAGTCTCCTTACATCATTAACATAGTAGAAACTCATCACTTGCTCTAGAATACAATATGATAGCGTCCTATAGAATTATAACTATTTCTGTTTTTTGTGTAAAATAAAATTTTTAAAATAGTAACTAAGGTTAATAGTTAACGGAATAACAAGGGTTTAACATCAATACTTTTTATTATTGACTTCTGCTTTCATTACGTGCAACACCTTATTTTCATCGTTAATCACCTAATTTTCGGTAGTTTCTATTTTCATCACTGAACATCTACTTTTTTGTTAGTCTTTATATTCATTGTTAAATACTTCATTTTCCGTAGTCCTTATTTTCAATTTGAAACCTTCACTAAAAACTAATTTTCTTAGGTTTAGATAAAATAGAGATGTAAAAACAAAGATTTTAAAAATTAGCTAAAGAGGGACTATTGATATTTGAAGTACAAATTCAAATTTGAAATTTAAACACTAAACTACTAGTTGAACGAATGTGATACATGAGATTTGATATTGAAGAAAAATAATTCCTCCTGAACGGCCCCCCTGTGGCATGCGGTATGTCTGCGGACTTACGACTGTAGCAACCGGGTTTCGATGCATGTGGTGGGCAGAACACAGATAGCCAATTGTATAGCTCTGTGCTTAATTTCAAAACAAAGAATCAACCTTTCTCCTGAATGGTGGTGCCCTCTTTCAGAACGGATTTTATATAAACCAATTCCTGACAGAGTACAATGCAATAATTCTGACTCTTAAACGCATACATATTTGAAGGAAAACGTTAGAAATCAACAAACTGAATGATGAGTATTTTCCTAGAATTTGGAAGATACATTTTTTCTCAAAACTCCCTTTACTCCTACTTAGGATTAAGACTGTTGAAAAAATATAGTCGAGTATAATTTAAAGAGCTACTTTTAAAGTTGACACAAATAACATTAAGTTCCGAACAGAATAAGTTATGTACGAGAATCAAACCAGTATAACCAACTGAATATTTGATTACAGAAAATTTTCTTATGTTTGTATTCAAATAGATTAGAATGTATTGTTTCTTCAGTATGGTTCATCACAAATTAATGTTGGAAGGAAGAATATAGTGTGATTATTTTGAAGGTACATAAATATTGTTACGACAGCGGAAGTTGCGTGACGCTGAACGTATGTTCGTTGGAGTTTCTAGAATTATTGGAGAACCACGCGAATGTCCGAGTGTTTGCTAGAGGCCCTCTTTTTTAGTATATAAGCCTGTCTAGAAAAACCACCATAATTGCAGAGATAGATAGAGAAAAGAGATAGATAATTGAGTCAAGCGAACAGTAAGCACTGTAAATAAAGTGTGTGAATCACTGTGATTTATAGTGTGTGTTATAAAGGTTGTTAAGTTTAAAGTGACTGTGGAAATTCTGGGTATTATAAAATTGTATCGAGGAAGAATAAACTAGTTTTAATTAAGAAAGGACTTGTATGGCTGAAGTTCCTCGGAAAGAATTTATTCCGGAAATTAACAAACGAGCAGATACGTACCAAACTGGTGTCAGAGAGTGGGATGGAAAAGAAAAAAAAAAGAAAAGAAGATAGAAACGAGAAGAGGAAAATCAAACTACAGCTTAGCATATTTGATGGCAGCAATACAAGAACAGCAAAAGAAACAAGAAGAACGAGAAAAGAAACAAGAAGAGACACAACAGGTTGTTGGAATTGTGGAGAGCAAAGACATATGAAGAGCCAGTGTAAGAAGAATACTAACAACATGTCAGTTTCGGGAACCAGTAGTGGTTGATGATGAGGAACGCCCATCAACCCCATTGTGAAGGTCCCAACAGCTAAGTGTAAAATGGCAAGCACACATAATGTCTACGTGACAGGAAAGTTAGATGGCTAAAAGTGTAACTTTGTCATAGATTCTGCATCTCAGCAAACCCTTGTGAGTATCAAGGAGCTAGATCACAAAGGAGTACCAGAAGCTCTGTGGTGTGACAGGACATTAAGTTGTGGGGACCAGTGTGTGTAACTATTGAGCTTATGGGCATGAAGTACAGACACAAAGTATACTTGGCTGACATTGAAGAACAATGTATACTAGGATTGGACTATTTACTACAGAGGAAGTGTGTAGTTAACTTCGATAAAATGGCGTTTCAAAACAACAAAATCCAAATTCTGATAAGTGTTGCTGCATCTGAGTCATGGATATGAGTCATTTTTGGTTATCCTGTTAAGAATCCTGAAGTCCAATCAGCAACGGTGGACCCCATCCTTTTTCTGGACTAACACGACAGGAGCTGACCAGGGACTATATGATTTCTCGACTATCCCTTTCTTAATCAGGCCATCCATGAACCACTTCATCTCTTGTCGCTTTGTCGGAGCTATTTTCCTCGGAGGGATCTTTATTGGACGGTGATTGCCTGTGTTTATTTTGCGCCCCACGAGCTCTGTGCAGCCTAGGTCATGATCTCCTTTTGAAATGACGTCTGCATGATTCGCGAAAAGTTCCATAACCTGGAGAGCCTATGATGATGTCAAATGAATTATGCTCTTCTTATAGAGGTCAGTTAAATGATCTAAGAGAGGATGTCCTTTCTTTATTATTGTATTTCTTGCCTTAACATGACTGGCTCTACCTCCTGGCACACACCCAACAATGCACCTTCCTCAAGTGTATGCTCACATTTAGAGAAATGAGCCATTGGGTACTATGGGTACTACTTGATGATCTGCCACAAGTGACCTTCCAATTTTCACGTCTGCTGGCCTGGATGGGTCTTCAACTGCTTCCACAAGCATCGGGCTTCTTTGGGGATATTCTTTTATTCTACCTCAACTTATTTTCTCTGACATAGGGGTATTATAGTTGACTTAAGTGTCGTGACAAGCAAATCAACAGAAGCAGCAACACTTACCGGAATTTGGCCTTTGTTTTTCCCAAACGTCATTTTATCAAAATTAACTACACACTTCC
>NW_013666802.1:58456-60025 GCF_000517525.1 Limulus polyphemus
AGTCATCTAACTTTCCTGTCACGTAGACATTATATGTGCTTGCCATTTTACACTTAGCTGTTGCGACTTCCACAATGGGGGTTGGTGGGCATCCCTCAGCACCAACCACTCCTGGTTTCCCGAAGCTGACTTATTGGTAGTATTCTTCTTACACTGGCTCCTCATATGTCCTTGCTCTCCACAGTTCCAACAGCCTTTCTGGGTAGCAGCCTTTCCTGCTGTGGCATCTTCCCTGTGTTGAAGTGGCCGACTTTGAGCTCTCTTGTGCACAGGTTTGTTACAGTGCCAGCAAAGTCCATCAATCTTCTCTGAAAGCTGCCCTTTTCTGGCCTTGAATCCTGATGACTGTACCAACCTTGGTACCTCTGTGCTGAACTGAACGTAGGATTCGAATTCAAGAGCTCTGGCCATTGCATCCTGCATAGTAGAAGGGTGTGTTTGCTTTACTTGTATCTTCAGTTGTGGGCTGTCCAAGGCGTCTACAAACTGATCCCTCAGCAACAGCTTGAGGACATCGGGTTGAGCAGTTAGGTAGACTTTGTGTGCAATACTTTCCAAATCCTGTGCCAGCTCTTGCAGGCTCTCCCTTTTAGCATGGACTCTCGTCCTAAATCTAGCCCTGTAGACTTCAGACTGATTTTGAGTTCCATACCAGAGTTCTAGAGCAGCTACTGGTGCTCTATAGTTGTGCCTGTCGTCTGCTGACAACTGTCCAAGTATTTCCAGTGGTTGTCCCTTCAGGCTCGTTGCCAGGTACACCGCTTTTTGCTTCTCTGTCCATCCATTCATTTTTTGCCAGGAGCGCAAATTGTGCTCTATATGCTTCCCATGGTGCCTTCCCATCGAATTCCTGTGGCTTTCTTCGTAATAGATCATCCCTATTGCTGACAGTTATGTCTGGTATGTAACTTCTTGCAGGACTGAAGATATCTACATTAGGGTTTAGATGTGGGGTCTGGAAGGGGCTTCCTGTTTTTTGGGGCTGATTAGGTTCATGGCTAATATATCCTCCTTGTGTAAAGACAGTAAATTGTCCTTTAATGTATTTAATTCACTTTGAAATTTACTAATATTTTCCATTTGTGTATGCTGGCTTTCTCTCAACTGTTGAAGACTTTCTTCTTCTTTATTTTATTTCTCCTCCAACCACTGCTTTAGTCCCTCTTCTTGTTCATTTTCTTTCTCCTCCAACCACTGCTATAATCTCTCTTGTTTATTTTGCTGTTCGAATTGCCACTGTTCCAGGTTTTCTTGCCACTGCTGTTTTTTTTTGTTTATTTTCTTTTTCCTCTAACCACTGCTGTAATCTCTCTTCTTGTTTCTTTTCTCGTTCTTCTTGTTTCTTTTGCTGTTCTTGTATTGCTGCCATCAAATATGCTAAGCTGTAGCTTGATTTTCCTCTTCTCGTTTCTATCTTCTTTTCTTTTTTTTTTCTTTTCCATCCCACTCTCTGACACCAGTTTGGTACGTATCTGCTCGTTTGTTAATTTCCGGTATAAATTACTTTCCGAGGAACTTCAGCCATACAAGTCCTTTCTTAATTAAAACTAGTTTATTCTTCCTCGATAC
>NW_013666802.1:60924-67719 GCF_000517525.1 Limulus polyphemus
AGGTTTGTTTTTTTTATATTAAAAACGTTGGTGATATAACAAAAAATAGCTTAATTCAGAAACGATTTAAGTTTAAAATAGGATCGATATTTTTACTTTCATGATAAACTTTATACACTTGGCTCTAGTCTAGGTGATCCCACATTACGTCTTTACTTTAGGCTTATTATACTAACACTCACTGCCGTCTCTTAACTTTCAACTACTGAAGAGAAGGAAGAAGACCATTTAGTAGCACCTTACCATCCATCATCCACACTAAGGGGTTGAATTGTCACTACTATAACGCATTCATAGTGTAAAGTGTGTGTGTTGGGGGGGGGATATTTTGTGGTATGTACGGATTCAAATCCGGCTTGTCAGCTCCGAAAATACATACAAGGGCAACACGCGCCTCATTACGGATCTTATAGTTTTAGCTCTAATAAAGGGCCAACTCGCCACGCTCCTCATTATGGATCTTATAGTTTTAGCTCTAATACAGGGCCAACACGCCACGCGCCTCATTATGGATCTTATAGTTTTAGCTCTAATACAGGGCCAACTCGCCACGCGCCTCATTACGGATCTTAGAGTTTTAGCTCTAATAAAGGGCCAACACACCACGCGCCTCATTATGGATCTTATAGTTTTAGCTCTAATACAGGGCCAACTCGCCACGCGCCTCATTATGGATCTTATAGTTTTAGCTCTAATAAAGGGCCAACACGCCACGCGCCTCATTACGGATCTTATAGTTTTAGCTCTGATACAGGGCCAACACGCCACGCGCCTCATTACGGATCTTTTAGTTTTAGCTCTAATACAGGGCCAACACGACACGCGCCTCATTATGGATCTTATAGTTTTAGCTCTAATACAGGGCCAACTCGCCACGCGCCTCATTACGGATCTTAGAGTTTTAGCTCTAATAAAGGGCCAACACCTACCTCATTACGAATACTGCATTAATAAAGTCCACCCATTCTATAGGCTTTGTGAATTAAAAATAAAAGTAAAATAATCACATGGAAGTAATCATATTTGCCTCACTATAGACAGAAATCTGATGCCAAATGAAGATTAAAAGAGCCATATAACGGTGAGAAAACCACTCATTGAAAACAACAATCAACTATGCTATAGTGACCCGATGGATTGTTCCGGTACAAGATAACCGGAATTGTGGTTACATCGGACACACTACAGATAAACCTCTTACGTAGCGATGACATAATACGATTTATACCAAAAATACATTCAACAATTATACAAAAATGACACCCAAAAACGTCTTTAACACGTTAAGGTAAATTACTTTGATTATCATAAACACTTACAAAGTAAAAACGTCTCTTACACGATACCTACTTAAGTCAATGATAACCTCCATAAGAATTGTGACGTCAAAAACACGTATATAAAGAGAAAATAGAGATATGCTTCAAATAAACTGTAACATTAGAGACGTTAAATAGGACAGACGAAAGCTGGTGACTACGTAAACAAAAACTAAAAGTTATAAACATTAATTGAACCACATAGGCCCCCAGTGGCACAGCGGCATGTCTGCAAACTAACAACCCTAGAAACCTGGTTTCGATACCCGTGGTGGGCAGAGCACTGATAGCCCATTGTGTAGCTTTGTGCTTAACTTCAAACAAACAAACAAAATGAACCACATAGAATAGACTGAAGTTGGTAACTGTGTAAACACAAACTGAAAGTTATAAACATTAATTGAAGCACATAGAATAGACTGAAGTTGATAACTGTGTAAACACAAACTGAAAGTTATAAACATTAATTGAACCACATAGAATAGACTGAAGTTGATAACTGTGTAAACACAAACTGAAAGTTATAAACATTAATTGAACCACATAGAATAGACTGAAGTTGATAACTGTGTAAACACAAACTGAGAGTTATAAACATTAAATGAACCACATAGAATAGACTGAAGTTGATAACTGTGTAAACACGACCTGAAAGTTATAAACATTAAATGAACCACATAGAATAGACTGAAGTTGGTAACTGTGTAAACACAAACTGAGAGTTATAAACATTAATTGAAGCACATAGAATAGACTGAAGTTGATAACTGTGTAAACACAAACTGAAGGTTATAAACATTAATTTAACCACATAGAACAGACTGAAGTTGATAACTGTGTAAACACAAACTGAAAGTTATAAACATTAATTTAACCACATAGAACAGACTGAAGTGGGTAACTGTGTAAACACAAACTGAAAGTTATAAACATTAATTGAACCACATAGAATAGACTGAAGTTGGTAACTGTGTAAACACAAACTGAAAGTTATAAACATTAATTGAACCACATAGAATAGACTGAAGTTGGTAACTGTGTAAACACAAACTGAGAATTATAAACATCCGTTGAACTATCTAGTATATTCCAAAGTAGGTGACTCTTTTAAGGTGTCTTACACGCAGCATAACGTACATGGAGTTGTATAATTAATTAAAACGTTAATCATTATATTTGGTATGTTCTAATGAGATTGGGCATGATTTCCTCACGCAAGTAAAATTAGGTTTACTATTTCTGGGTATTTGTGCGATTGCATTTAACCAAGGTATTTGAAAAAAGAACGAGAACCGAAAACAATTATTAGAAAACCCCCACATAGGCAAGATCACGTCGTAATGTCCTCCATAAATGTCTTACAAGTTTTTAGCGGCACTCAGCGTTACTCAAGATGTTGAAGTTATTATGTAGTATTAGAACATTCCGTGTAGTTATGCTCAGTTTCCAAGCTTTGTAGATAGTAAAGAAACAGACTGACGGACTAGGCTTAACTTTAGGAACATAATGTTTTACATCAAGAAAACTTTATCAATCTTATAAATGAGCTGCGTAAGAAAGTAATCATAATTTATAGATCACACTGAACTGTACCAACCGGCTTCATTTAGCCATTCATTCAGTAATAATTACATTTTAGATCATTGATCATAATTAATGTTTTTCATATTGTAGCAGAAATAGGCCTCGTCAAAAGTGAAACTAAGTTACAATTATACATGTAAGTTTCGGTCCCATACCTTCTCTCTACCCTATACTCTTGCTTATAAATAGCTTCATTGAAACCAAAATGCCGTTCTATTCAGAAAATTACCAATAACATAAAACACGAGCATATTTACATGCCTTATTTATGATAGCAGTAAATTTGTAGGAAAATCGATTGTTTGTTGACTCTTCTATGAGATTTAAGTTTAATGAAGGGAAAGCATTAGTAGAAACCTTACATGGTTTATTGGTTGATTTAATTATCGATAAGTACTTGGAGCGAACAAGACCAGTTTGTTTTTAAAATATTTTCTCAAGAATAAACGAAGTTGCAGCTTTTGCAATTGATGGCTTCACGACGTTCCTACAGTTCATGAAATCAGTGCATATTTTGAAGTTGTTACAAACCTTTATTATCTCTACATTTTATGAAATTAGTTCAAATTCTGAAGCTGCTACAAACCTTTATTGTATCTACAGTTCATGACATTAGTGCACATTCTGAAGTTGCTGCAAATCTTTATTGTATCTACAGTTCATGACATTAGCGCACATTCTGTAGTTGCTACAAATCTTTATTGTCTCTACAGTTCATGAAGTTAGTGCACATTTTGAAGTTGTTACAAACCTTTATTGTCTCATGAAATTACTTCAAATTTTGAAGTTGTTACAAACCTTTATTGTATCTACAGTTCATGAAATTAGCGCACATGCTGAAGTTGTTACAAACCTTTATTGCATATACTGTTCATGAAATTAGCTCACATTCTGAAGTCGCTACACATCGTTATTGTATCTACTGTTCATGATCTTAGCATCTAGTCTAAAATATTGATCACAATAATGATCAGTAGAGATATCGCCAACAGAGGCCAACTCTATCCTGGAATTCTTGTTTTATCAATTTTACAGATCAAATATTTCACAAGTAGAACAAGTTTTAGTTAGAGAGAAGAGTTAACGAACAAACACAAATCAACGTTATTTCACACTTTTTGTTGGTAATCACAAATAACAGTATTGTCCGAGTGGTCAGAAAATCTGAAGATATTATACTAAAGTAAGAAATTGGAATGAATGGTACAACAGTTATACTTGCCAGAGTGATGTCCTAAGAATGAAAACTAGGCCTAGCAAGTCCTCTTGACTTTTGTATTACTAATGAAAGTATTGGAAGGAATGGTAAAAAAAATTATTGTTTCGAAATATGAAAAAGATATCGAACAATTTCTCTTTTAGTGATATTATCATTAGTAAGTTTGGAATACAATTCAAGAATCCACATTAAAATAAACCCTATTCCAGCTAAGAATACTAAACAAATGTTTAAGACGCTTTTAAATTAATTAATTAATTTCTAGATTAACCCTTGACAAGCGCAATCTTTCACCTTATTAATCATCGTTTCTTATGAAATTATCTAGGCTTAACACACTCATGCATCATGCACTATAAAACAAATATCTAAAGCTGATTAATTCGTTTTCGGAAGACAATAAACATGAAAAAATTGACGTGTAAAGGTAAGGCTCATGTTTTATTTATGCATAGAAAATACACCTAAGTTTAACATTTTTAACAGTGATCTCACCATCGACATATCCTTAACTATCCTGAAGTTTCAACACTCAAAATAAGTGGAAATATCTCTCATAATGGTGAACAAGAACTATTTGATATATATTACACTCTAGACTGTTTAAGTAAATAGCGATTTATTTTCTTATAGTTTTCCTGGTGTATTTATTTCCGATTTTATTTGATAACTTTCTTTAAACTAGCTGAAAAATTCGAGGATTATCCATCAGCTTATACTTCAGCTTGGATATGTGTGTGAACAATAAATACAACACAGGGCTCGTTGTGTCTTTATTAAAAATATACTCATGATTAGAGTATCAACAGTTGAACAAGAATAGTTGGAATTTCTTTGTTTTATGGCACAAACACCAGGGATGTCTGTGCACACATTTATGACACACACACCAGGGTTCTCTGCAAACACGTGAATAATACTTTATTTATCAACGGGCCAAGCATGGATCAGTGGCTAGCGTTCCTAGCATGTGAATCCGAGAATCTATGGTTCGCGTCCCGTTTTTAGGACCGCTGATCTGCTTAAGAGTGAAAGTGTAATCCAACACCACTATTTGCTCAGACAAGAGTAGCCTAAAAGTTGGCGTTGAGTGCTTTTAACAAGCTGCCTTCCCTCTAGTCTTCGAGCTCAAAATAAAGAACTACTATGCGAAGATAGCCCTTTTGTAGTTTTCTAGTAAAATTCTGAATCAAACACTCTTAACCAAAACCTCTTAAGTCCATCATATTTAGTAAAAGCATTTGTTATTTATCAAGCCGATAAACAGGTTTTCATAAAGCGACTAGTTAGAGGTTTTGTACTCAACTCTGTGGAAATAAAAAATATATATTTATATGTATTTGAATTTATATCCAGTTTGATTAATTATATTTATTGTAATAGCAACAGTAAGTTCGACGTGCTTAATAGAGTTAGGATTAAATTTCTTGGACATATATAACTTGCAACAATAGATTCAGAGAAATGGAAGGCTGTTTACCTGTAAATTCAAACCAGGTTAGGACTTAGTGTAAAAATTAAAGATGTGTACGTAAGACTTATTCGAAGAAAAGCACAAACATGTACACATCCTTTGTATACAAAGAGTTAATATTCCTGATAATGATAGGGTAGTGAAACGTTAGCAAAATTCTTCAAATATCGTATACCTACCAATGATGTCTCATCATACACTACAGTTTAAAGATCTTTGAAATATCACTAATAACTATTTTTAACCCAACGTTACTACAGTTCCCCAGATTATCCAATATTAAGTGCCACAATGGATATTTGTTATAAATTTAAAACAAGGTATCAAAATAAGTTATCAAAGTTTACAGAAAATGTGTAAACGTTTTTGACCATATTCGAAATTGCTAATTGTGATTAGGTAGAATTAAGTAGTTTGGGTTTTTCTTATGAAAACCAGGGTAATGATGTAAGGTCTAAGATCAGGTTTAAAACAACTAACTCCCTTGTACTTGTACTCTATCAGTATAGTCGACATTACGAGACTGTTAACTTATATCGGATCTGAGGCTGAGAAATAAAAACGACAAACTCTGATGTCAATTTCCTTTTGTTCTAGCTATACCAATTAGCCAAAATAATGGATCTTACGGTTTAGGTAACAAAAACCACCAAAACATGGCATGCAAGGTCAGATATCTGACAGGAGTATATACTAATGTCTTGTTCTTGTAGCGATAGGCAATCGGTGAGAGTGGATAAAACTAACAGATAGTTTTGTGATTTATGTTCAGTTCTTTCTTCAATGTTGGTTTCATTAACGGTAGTGGTTATACATCTAATGCTAAAATCCGAGTTTCGATTCTCCGCGGTAAACAGAGTGCAGAAAATCCACTGTGTAACTTTTCATCAAGAAAAGAACAATACAATTAAACATTTATATGCTTATTAATTTTTATATTTACTTGTTTCATAGATAGATAGCTAGAGGACATCCTTTTTTACTGTGAAAATTATCTTGCACTGTTAGATTAGTATGTATACATAGGATTATCCTAAATCTTCTAAACTGTTCTAATCTTGTTATATATTGTCGAATTTTCTATATCTTCCCTTCTTTATGATATATATGTATATATATATATATATATATATAGTAGATATCGTCTTACTTTACGTAGGTAATTAAATTTAATTTTAGTTATTAGTAGTAGTTAGTTA
>NW_013666802.1:68152-88949 GCF_000517525.1 Limulus polyphemus
GTTTATTATTAGTTACGTTATTTACTTTATTATTACTTCCTTCTTTACTTATATATATATATATATATATATATATATATATATATATATAGGATATGCACTTTTTACTGGGATAATTAATTTTGTATTGTTAGATTAGTATATGAGCTTAGGCTGGGCGAACCTTGGTAAATATTGTTGGGTTTACGGTCGAAAATATGTAAACAAACAAGGATGGTTCTGCCAACTAACGAACAAATACATAGTTATATTATAATATTTTGTTTCATGGTATTGCATACTAACAGTGTATTGTATTAGTTACATCAATTACTGAGTGAATTTACGTTCTGATCTATGTAGGTGGCTTGCTATAACCAGATTTCTAAGCGTTCGTAGACTGAGCTCCAAATCGTTATCAACTCATATAATGCATTATATGCTATCTAAAAAAGCGAAGACTCCAGATCATTGCATCAGTAAAGTTCGTTGATACCGATATTTATCAAAAATAATGTTATAAATATTCATGGACGACGGAATTAGAGTAAATTATAATAAATATCTTCCTTTTTAAATTTTAGAATTTCCAGTAGCTGCTAGAAAGAACACATCAAGACAAGTGAAATCCTACAAACTCTTTATCAATTACAGAATCTTTCAGATAACAGTCAGTTCAAAGATTAACTATATAAAAAACAACTTGTCTTGGTTGTGTGGAAGAATGAATTGCCAGTTTCAGCTGAATAACGATTGATTTTCCTTACAAAATAAACTTCTTCAACATTTGTATCATTAAATTCGGACTTATAAGCGTTAAAAATAACATAAAATATTTCCACGCTATAATAATGAAAGGAGAAAAGAGAGCGGGAATACACACACACACACACACACACACACACACATATATATATATATATCAATCATCTATGCTGTAAGAACAATCAAGAAACTCCTAAACCACCTACGTAGCGCTGAACTATCATTCAGGATGGTGGTCTGATACAGTGTACAGTAACTCAAATATGCCGTAATGTGTATCGCACCGTAATTTAGATATACTGTAATGTGTATCGCACAGTAATTCAGATATACTGTAATGTGTATCGCACCGTAATTTAGATATACTGTAATGTGTATCGCACCGTAGATTAGATATACTGTAATGTGTATCGCACAGTAATTCAAATATACCGTAATGTGTATCGCACAGTAATTTTAGATATACTGTAATGTGTATCGCACCGTAATTTAGATATACTGTAATGTGTATAGCACAGTAATTCAGATATACTGTAATGTGTATCGCACAGTAATTCAAATATACCGTAATGTGTATCGCACAGTAATTTTAGATATACCGTAATGTGTATCGCACCGTAATTTGAATATACTGTAATGTGTATCGCACAGTAATTCAGATATACTGTAATGTGTATCGCACCGTAATTTAGATATACTGTAATGTGTATCGCACCGTAATTCAGATATACTGTAATGTGTATCGCACCAGAATTCAGATATACTGTAATGTGACCTCTATCAAACAAGCTCTAAATGTTTTATATTGAAACGTATGTTGGTAGTGAGCATAGCAATGATAAAAGTAAAACATTGCGATGTAAGTGAAGAAACTATCAAACCAGCATTTCGAGAGGGAAAGTTTATGATTATTTCAAAATACCGAAAATCATTATGTTTTACCGTTGTTGGGTGAAGCTAAGTCACGTGTTTCACTATTCCTACCGTTGTTGGGTGAAGCTAAGTCACGTGTTTCACTATTCCTACCGTTGTTGGGTGAAGCTAAGACACGTGTTTCACTATTCCTACCGTTGTTGGGTGAAGCTAAGACACGTGTTTCACTATTCCTACCGTTGTTGGGTGAAGCTAAGTCACGTGTTTCACTATTCCTACCGTTGTTGGGTGAAGCTAAGACACGTGTTTCACTATTCCTACCGTTGTTGGGTGAAGCTAAGTCACGTGTTTCACTATTCCTACCATTTTGAAACCTCTCTCAGGGACGTGTTGTATCCGAGTTCGAATTATGGAAGGAGGCATGATACACTCGTCTTTATAGTCTTGCCATTAGGATACTGCATTAGTGTGACTGTGCTGCCTTCTATCTAAAACATACTTGGTCCAAGTGTGTTCTATAGAGGTTAGCATATGTGATTTGGAATACGAAGTGTTTAGGTTCGAGACGGGGTGATATCAAACAAGTTAAACACTTTCAACTATTGGTAGGTGACAACCTATCCCACTATTCAGTTATGAGCTTAAAGCAAAGGATTGCTATCCCTCTGGTCCGTGGTTCGAAAGTAGGTACGGCTATGATCTAACAGTTTAGCCTACTGTGTGCATAATTTGTCCTTTAGATAAAAACAAAGAAACAAAAGTGATTTAGATAACTTTCACCCATCTGTGTATAAACACATTCTATTTTAACAACACCAATTTAACAAACACACACACAAATGTTCATATTTTTGTTTATCAATATACATGAGGTATAATTATCTTTATATATCGATGCATCCAAAGTTTTAGTATTTTCGTATATCGACTCACATCCCACTTTGTGATATGTGAGTATACCACGTGTTTCTTATCTTCTGTAGTGATATCGAAATTTTCACTTTTTTCTTTCATCATTTAGTTTCTGCATTGTCATGATGATAACACGTGGTCTAGAAAGTTCCTAACATTACTTTGTTCTAATTACGTCATTTCTTTGTTCTCTTCAACAAGTAATTTCTCTTCTTTCTGTAATGATATTTAAGCATTAGATAAAGTGTCCTGGTTAAATGGTTTAGAACTGGAACATCCTTGACTGAAAGTGATAACTGACCAATTTCTTTAGGGTACAAACGTCGCGATGTGACATCGTCCACTGGACAAAGAATGCGAGTTAACATCCTAGAGTTGAGAACCCTTTCTTAGTTCAATTCTCCATTAGTCAACCGACAGGAAGGATCTGCTTTTTTTAGAAGATCATTATACTAAGTCTTGGAGCACATAATCCCGAGAAACAATAGGCTAAACACCAACCAAGGGAGAAAGGACTGTCTGTTACTTTACAAAGTGTACACGCATTGATTTATTATTTATTATTTAGATAATGATTCTATTCGTTTGTTCAAATCGTGTCCAGCTTCATTATGCACACACAAAAGAAATATCATTCTCCTCCCCTCTCTCTCTCTCTCTCACACACACACACACAAACTTAAATTTTCTGTGCGAACTCTGCGGAATAATCTATCTGACACTGGTCAGAAAATCTTGCTCGAACACAACTCTAGTATATTGTATGTCGACAAATTTAAGATTTCAAATGTCTTTGTTTATCACCTCATCCAAGGTTTCGATATCTTCATGCATTGACTCATCTACGATTTCAGTATGTTCTTGTATCGACTTCTTTAATTTTTCAATATCTTTGTATATCAACTCTTTCAAGTACACACGTTTTGTATTTGTTTAAAATCAGAGCCATTTAAAGTATCACATATAGCCTTATCCAAGGATCCAGTGTATTTAGAAAATGTTTCAACTAATGTCTTTGTAACTTTATATATGAACTCATCTAATGCATCGTTCTCTACCTGAAACGGTTTTGTCTTTATATATATATATATATATATTATCTATTCATTATATCATGCTACACAGATTCCTCTTATAAGCTATTCGTGTCCTCCTAGACTCAAATACAGTTCTAATGTTTTTGTAGGGCATTTCAGTTACTGCTGATTGTTTCCACTAGTATCTCTTCAAAAGCCGTTAGTTTGTTTTATTTTATAAAGAACATTCTTCTCTTCTAGTAGTATATTTAGATACAGGAGTTTAATTCTGTAAGAGTAACCGAATCAATAAATTGTCCTGACTTTTGTTGTTTATTCTATTAAACGTTAAATCTTTCTGGACGAGACTGATAACCGTTCGTTTCTGGATGGTTGCACTTAAACTATACCACCACAAGTCTAGTCATCAAGGCCGCCTAATAAGGATTCTCTTGACTTTGTACAAATCTTGCACAATTAGAAACCTTATAGCTGCTTAACAAATATCTTGATATACAAATAAAAATCAAATCACACAAACTTTTAACGTACTACCAGAAGCTCATTTTTACCAGGCTGTAACTTAAACAGCTTGTTTGTTTGTTGAAGTTCGTGCAAGATTACCCGGCCGTCCTTAATTTAAAAAAGGTAGACTGAAGGGAAAGCAGCTAGTCGACACCACCCATCTCCAACTCTTGAGTTACTCTAATCGAATAGTGGAATTGACCGTTAAATCATAATGTCCCCATGGCTTAAAGAACGAGCATGTTTGGTGATTGCGAGTCGAGCGCCCCCTAGCCACCAGGCCAAAACGACTAGTCAGAGTCGACCAAGTCTGTTGATCTCGGCTACAAGTAGGTTTCCAAATTATTATATCCTGTCAAGATAAAAAAAAATCCCTAAACTTTCTGATTTCCTCGAGGGTTTTTGCAGAATATATGAAAGTAATATCACATGGAAGACGTGAAATAAACGAAATTATTGCATAAATTTCAATATCTTTGCTTACTAGATACATAGAGGAAAAATGATTTTTCCAAAGTCGGTCTAAAGAAATCTAAAACATGTTTACAATAATGGTCAGTGCTGAAGAAGGTTGTTTTTATTTGTCTAATGGACACCTGTAAACGCCTTAAGAACACCTATAAATCTTTAACCAAGTTGTAATTAAAACTACATTGTTGATTATTGATTTCTTTTACCGTAAACCAAACCGTAATTAAGTTGAACATTCCCTTATTTGTTAACTACTCTAAAATTAAGGAACTAACTTAAAAAGTATCTATGTATTCATCTGTCGTTCTCTGTATATATATAGAAACACTTTTATCGACCATCATTTATGGACGAATGTTAGTGCTCTATTTATTGATCAGATTATTAAATTAAGTTCAATAAGGTCTACGTAACCAACCATATTATAATAACTTAAGACAAACTAGCTCATATTTAATTAACTCATTGTAATCAGTCAGGTTACGTTCTACTTGGGTTATGTAATCAGTTTAATTAAATGGAATTCGGTTTATCAAATCACTTGGATTGAATCCTGGCATCTCTTAAATTTCAACACCTAAGGACATTAAAATTACGTCATATAAGATACGTTTAACGTTGCAGTTTGTACTGTCGTAACGTCAGTAAAACGTACGCATGTCATGAATCACGAGAATAATTATGCACCTTGTAGGCTACAACACAGCATGACATATGAACTTCAAGAGCAAAAAATAACAATAATTGATACTCTTAATTTTGGTTTTATTTACTCTTGAATCAGAACACTTCAGGGGACCCTGCGGAATTACATCTAGTGAATTATTCCTTACTGGCTCGTCTCTTCACTCATAAGTTTTTAGAATTATCCGGCCAAAGATTTAGTTAAAGTACTGATGATTACTGCCCCCCCCCCAAAAAAAAAATAGCGCTCTGCAATTTGGGGACATAGGTGCGTTATAAGAATGACGGCCAATTCCTACTATTCGGTCTGATCAGTGCAGCTCAAGATTGGGGAGTGGAATGATGTCTAGCTGCCTCCCCTCTAATTTATTTAGGGACGACTAGCGCAGATAGACCTCGTGTGGCTTAGCGCGAGCTTCCTAGTGGCACAGTGGTATGTCTGCTGACTAACAACGCTAGAAACCCGGTTTCGATACCCGTGGTGGGCAGAGCACAGATAGTCCATTGTGTAACTTTGTGCTTAACTTCAAACAACAGCTTAGCGCGAAATCCAACATACAAATGAGTCTCCCTCTAGTGATCTTTAAAGTTTTAACATATCAACTATTGTGCGTTTACGAAAAAAGACACATGGAGAATTATTTTAAACAGATAAAACCATGTTGTAGGAAAATGAAGAATAATAATGAATATGTTTCTTTCTCAGTGTAACTATAAGTACAACGTATCATATAAATATTATCATATACTTTTAAAAAAAATATAAATTTTAGTAAATCTATCAAATAAATAAAGTTAATAGTAGCAGCACTATAATCGATATAATGAATCAACATAAAACTAATTTCCTACAAAATGATTGGACGAAATTTTAAGATTCAAAAAGATCTAAAGAATGTGGCTCCACACAGCGGTGAAGACATGTATCCTCCTGATACACGTCTGTAATTTGAACAGCGTCTCCAAACACGTATATCAAGTTCATTAAAAATTTTCACACAAATTACAATTCTCTACCACAATGTTCTTTAAAACATCAACCTGTTGTAAATAATGTAGTGTTCGATTCCCCACGGCAGGTAGCGTGCAAGTAGCTCATCGTATGTTTTTGCACAAAGAAAATGACAGCTACAACTACTATTACAGATGTTAATACAAATATTCTGAACACAAATTGTGTTTTTTTTTTCTTTTTTAGAATTTTCAATAGCAATTATAAGAGAAACTGAAGAAGTATATAATAATATATCCAGTGTCGCCGAGGCCTTTCGCACATCAGACTAACTGGATACGAATAGACATATTAGTGGTCAAGACGCTTCTTACATCATCAATTACTTAAACCATAAAATTGAGACGAAGTTTATTTATTCAGCTCTCCGTGTTGTCTTCTAAACTGTTCATATAAATCTTAAATATTTCTAATATTTAAAAGATGAAACACAAAATACAAAAAAATATCTCACTCAATGATTACTCAATAACTCTGAAAAAAAAAAAGCACAAAACCCCTCAGACTTTAAGGTGCGGCTAGCTGAAAACACGAACATTTTATTTATTTGTGTCGGATTCGTTGAGAATGACGCTGACCGTGGACGGGCTAGCACAGAGTTGTTATACATCCGAGGAAACAAAACAACAAAATTTGGCTTGTCGGTTACCTTATAGTCAGAACTATACAAATCAATATTAGTAAAGTGAATTGAAAGGTGTTTGTTTTGTGTAGATTATTTTAGTTAGGTTGAATCTTAATCATCGTAAGCAATTACAGAGCTACGGTGACTTTTTTAGTTTAAAAAATCTCTATTTAAAGGAGTTTCTTTACAACACTGTACAGCGATCTCCGTGTTTACTCGGGTAATTATTGGTTAAATAGAACGACATCAATACGTTCTGTTTCGTGTTTATGTGCATACGCTGCCTCCATCTCTTATGTTTGCAATAAACCAGTTGATTTTGTAGAAAACTCTTACTAATGTCAAAAATATTTAAAAAACAGAACCATTGCATTAATAACTCACAAAAGAACTCACACAAGATATTCAGACCGATTTTTTAAATTAATCGTTTTAAAAAGTGTAAAAAGCATGAAATTATTCTACAATTTTATACTTTAAACTAGGAACAAAAATAATTTCATTCAGCTCATCAGGCTTTACGAAGAAAAATAGCAGAAAGAAGAAAAAAATCTGACGACTTACAGCACCGTTTCAATGAAATCTAACAAATGTTTCACTGGTTTAATTTTGGAAACATTAAAATACACAAGAAGCATGGAATGATTTTTATAATAAAATAACATTAAAATTAATTATGTTTAAGTATTGATTAAGACTGTTTACAAAAGTGGTTTTCTACATACACCTGATTATATCATCATCTAGCTAGACCACTTACTAGATAGATGCTAGAACAACAACAAACATTAGCCGCGGCTGCAATTAGATCTCAAATCGGTCAAGAGATGGTGGAGCTATGATCTAAAAGTTTGTACTTGAAAAAAAAAAGCCATTATATGAGCCGTTATGCCGCGGCTAAAAACCTTAAAAGTAATATCCTTTAGTTTAGGACACCTCTTGAAACTTCTGTTAACCAGCTCTAGATAAAACTATTTGGAACAAAAGTTACATGACTTTTGATAACCTTAAAGTACACATTTACAGTTTTGCACGCGACTCTCTTCGTAACAAGAAACCTGTCAGTATCTTCTGACCTGAATTAACCTCTCTGAAAAAGTTGCAATGACATAACGACATTATTGCCATCAAATTTGGAAACGTGTTATTTCTTGATACAAATATTAGCATCCAGAGTCGTTTACGTTGCCAGTAACCAAGTTTGCTTTTTGTTTTTATTTTTTTGCAATCAGTATGTTGTGTTTCAATATTAATATGCAGGGTTTCTAATTTGACATTTTATTGTAATTGAAATAAGGTAAAAGAAAAGTTCACAGCAATTCGAAATCTGTAATTTCGTGTTACAAGAATAATCAATTTAAAAGTATATGTTAGCTGATGTTGCAAAACATTGCATTAAATTATCGTAATTTGTTAGAATATATTTCAGCTCTGTTCTACACAGTTAACAAAATATTTAAAATGAAAAAAAAAGGGCTTAAAAATATCCTGACATATTACGAGGTTTAAACGTAACATTCTGAATATTTCGTCATTTAATGATCTTGCAATGGTGCTTAGCTTAAATTACCGAACAAATTCTTCGAACGTTAAATAAGAGAACGTGTTATACAATTATATTAAAACGATTTTGAATGTGCAAATCAGGTAATAATGTGACATTCACAGCCAAAGCAGAGTTGTGATGGAACTGCATGTACTAATTTTGGCAGTGGTTGGTACTTTATTATTTTATTGATCCTTTTATGAACGATATATAACAACCCTTTCAAAGCAATATAACTGTACATTCAGATTATAAAGATGTGTTAATAGTGGGGATCTAGAATTTCCAAGACGAGGATATCCCTTGTACTTAATGACATTGTAAACAAACAAATATGAGTCAGTTTGGGAAACCAGGACACTCCTGAAAGAGACCTGAAACAAGTCGTATTCCAGTCATGGTAAGCAATGTACAACGTCCTGTAACAGATGAGAATCTACAAAAATAAATCAATGACAAAAGCCGTCTTCGTGTCCTTAACAAAAGTATGCAACATAATCAAAGAAGATCTTCGTCATGAGATGAGCTTTAAAGGGTATGGATTCATCAAGATAAGGATTCCAGTCATACATCCTGTTTAATCTTTGCCTGCCTCAAACAGTTAGAGAATAAAACTTGTTTTTATTATATATTCCATACTAGTTAAGTCACCTATGGATTTCTGGGTGATCGGATACATTACCGCTGGGATACCATTGTTATCGTACACTATATGGACTATAGAAAGCTAAGAGGAGGGATAGTGTTCTTTGAACATGGCAGTCCTGCAACTTGGCTTTTTGCTATAGAAAATAAGCTACGTGGCTATTGGCAAGGTGCACTGTCATCAGATTGTGTATGAACCAGATGATGCGGTGAGGCTTCAAAATAATTTTAATATTACTTACTAAAACCATTTTATGGAATTGATTAACCAATGATCCGAACTTACGCTGTAATATGTAAATGGCTGAGTAATAATTACCTTTAAGAAGTGAAATGTATGTGGTTGCAGTAGGATGAAATAGAACATATGAAATGCGAGAAAACTTGGAGCTACACAATCGTATTATAGTACGTAAAATGTTTTCAAGGATAAGTTTAGAGAATGTGCAATACATCAAACAATTAAAGGAAAACATAATATTACACAATGACAAAATAAAAAAGCACTGCTAAAAACTCTATATCAATCGCTCCTCAGTTTATTGCCAAGCACATCAGACATCTAATGGTAATGAGACCCAAAGTGAGAATGATTAGCCATTCATCCAAGTTCGTGAATTTGATAGAAGTATATTTACATCTCTACAGTTCATGGTATTTCACTTTAATATAGAGTATGGTCACCATGAACAGCAAGACCACACTGACTCTGTTGTATCTAATAACCTCAACCTTTAGCTTGACAGAACTGTATAAAGGGCATCTCTAGTATCTGGAGTCAACAGTATTCCATGCTTTTCTAAAGAGCATTCCGTACATGCTCGCTGATACTGAAGTGCAGTAAGGGTGCAGGTCATTCCATTTGGTTAGTTATTTATTATTCAAGAAACATTGATAAATTAATTATGGTGGGTGCAGATGTTATGATATGTTATGTTGACGTCAGCACAATACAAGAGTTCTTGGGATGTAGGCTCCTATAATGTGTGGATACAGAGTTCAGCATGGAAGAAGCCCGTTAGATGTGCCCTATAGCCCTCAAGCTTCATAATTCTGCTCTCTGAAGGTCTATAGTAAAGTATAATATTTTTTTCTAATTTTCACTTACTGAATGAACAGCATGTGGAGGTTTTCTGCCAAATACTCTTTTTTAAATACACAAACATTGGAAGAAAAATACAAATCTTAGAATATAAAATAAAGTTGAATTGAACTAAGTTTGAGAAATGTCAAGAAACTACGGGATTCTAATATGAGTAAGAGAATAGTGGAGACTTAGAAGAATGAAAATAATTCAAATAAACACACAGAAAGAAAAAAATTGAGAAACTAAATTAAAACTATCTACTTTTAAAAAGAGTTGAATTGAATAAACACACAGAAAGAAAAATTGAGAAACTAAATTAAAACTTTCTGCTTTTAAAAAGAGTTGAATTGAATTTAGTTCGGGAAATGGCAACAGACAAATATATTAAAGATTTGGCGCATTGGGGTAGTTATAGAAGTAATTAAGATAATAGAGACGCTTGACTGGTACATTGAGGCCTCTTTGAACCATGAAGGGACCTTAGAATCCTGCAGTGGAACATGAGTATATTATATTAGTATTAAAAAAAAGGCAAAGGTTAGGCATGTGACTAAGTAAATTGAAAAATTTCTTCAATAAAAGCATTTGTTCTATCCAAGTGCAATAGATGGCGCTCCTGAACTGTGAAATAAGTTTAATGTTGTAGGTACTCGAGTCTTAATGAGAACATTATCCCGTCGCAATGTATTATAAATTAATTTACTCTTATCTGACCATGACATAAACAGAATATCATTAGAAACTTATTGACTTAGACTCGGAAAAGAAGTCCAAATACATTTAGGTTTAGTACTTTTCTTAGGTTTGTCTGATGTTAACAACAATTGCACCAAAATGACAAATTACTTTCATTAGTTTATCTAGATTCTTGAAAAAACTTTTGCTGTTGTTTTTTTATAATTTTCGTGATATTGTGAACTAACGTTTTGAGTTGTTGTTTTTTGTTTTTACATTAGCCAGTACGGATTTCTTTCATACAATCAAAAGTTTAGAAAAAACAACAACATTTAAACGGCAACAATAAAATGGATAATGTATGATCAAACGTGCGGTATATGCAGTAAAATTTTAAAATAAAACATTATAAAAAAGGCTTAAATATAAGGGTAAACGCTGTATCTTTAAAATAGTAATAAATGTCAAATAAAACCATTGAGAATCCGGAATTGATTACATTAATGACAACCGGGAGGAGTTGATGTTATTATTTAGTGTTGGATGATCATTGAAAATGGAGAGGCTTTCTGTAATAAAGAGTTTGTAATCTGTTGTTCCGGAGTCAAGAATTTTTAAGTTTTCTACAAGTACGGAGTGGTTGTTGTTTTTATAAGACTCAGGTGGATTAGCTCGCTTCTAGCCGAAATTCCCATGTGCTCTTGTGCACGTATACCAATATAGGTAGCATTACAGCTACCACAAGTGTATTTATATACGACCCATGAGCGTATAGGAATGGGTAGAGTTTTTGGTTTTAGAAAATACTTTTAATTCTAAATGTTGACGTAAATATTAAACGTAGCTTAATTTGTGGGTAGTATGTATTGATTATTTTTGAATTTGATATTTGAGTTTAAAACTATGCTTGCCATTGAAAGAAATTATAGAAACTAGTGGATATTTTGAGACAGTGTGTGACTTTTTGATAAGTTCTATTTTATTTCTTAAAAAGTTTTGTATGATGACTGTAAGAAATTAAGGGGATAACCATTACTTTGTAATAAGTCATGAATTTTTGAAATGTCTAAGTGAAGTCAGAAATAGTCAGAAAATATATTACACGCTTTGTTTAGAAGATTTAAACAGGGTTATGTTTGGAGGAGTCTGGTATGAAACTGTCAAAACGAGTATATAATCCAGTAAATGTTTTCCTACAGTAAATAGATGTGGCAAAGAGATTGTTTATTTGAACGTCTAAAAAAGCTAAGTTATTGTTTTCTTCCATTCACATGTAAAGTTTATACATGAAAGTTGTGAGTTCAGATATTCTAAAAACTTTTTGTCCTGATGAGTGTGGTGAAAGAGTAGAAAAGTATCATCGTCGTATCTTCTATATAATACTGGTTTGTAATAAAGGGACAATTATCCAGGTTCATAATGACATAGAAAAATATGCATGATGCTAGAAAAACACGTAGGTTCAAGAAGTCTTGACAGAAATGAATAAAAACCCTATAACCCGAGCGCTTTCGAAAGGTGGATTTTTCTTCTTCAGGGGCAAACTGTAATAGAAAAATATTTGCAAAGGTCAGATCAAGAGGTGCTCTCATCATCACTCCGTCCATCTTGTCATAAAGATGACCATTAAAAACAAAGTGATTGACCTTGAGGGCCAGTTTAAGAAGCTGTTTGAATTTTTGTTAGTTAAAGTTAGTGTAGGCCATTTTGGGTTGGGAATAACTGTTTAATAATTATTTTAATTCTTTCCTCAAATGGAATGTTAGCGAATAAGGACTGAATATCAAAGCTAGCCATAACGTATTGGTCATCATTGGAACATTTAAACATCTCTTGAGTAAAGGATAGATACTATTTAACAGTAAATTCGTTCTCAGTTAGTGAGCATAATGCAGCTACAAGATATTTAGCAAGTTTTTAGGCGTGGGAACCAAGAGTAGATAGAAGAGGTCTGAGGGGTAAACCATTTTTGTGTATTTTTGGTAAACCGTACATAAAACCAGGGCGAGAACCTGTAGGATAAAGTTCCGAAAAAGTGGTGTCAAAGACGAGTTTACAGTTTTTAAATACCTTAAAGTCCGTTAAAATTTTCATCACGCTTCAGAGTCAGCTTAAGCCAATCACAATCGTTGAAATTCTCAACCTAAAAACTATCACCAGACTTAGACACAACCAGAATGTGAAGCTTTGCAAACTGTTTTCTAAATTCACTGATCTTACCTCAATTGTAAAAATGTTTTATCAAAAGGTGTAGATATTTGTCTACCTACTCCTAAACTTTTTTATTTTGAATATATCTTCAGAACTCTTAAATACTCTACTAGTTTTTAAAAAAGATAATACACCAAGCATAGAATGTCTCATCAAAACTAAGTTTAAAAATGCGGCATTGTCCTCCTGCTAGAACTTCAACCCCTTAAAAAACTCTTTTAATATTACACAGGCCTTAAAAAAACTTGCCAGTAACCGAAACGTTGCTGTTATCCGGCCAGCTAAAGGTGTAGGTGTAAACAAATCTGATCATATTTCCATTTTGTGGATTATTTAAAAAGGTTAAATAATTTTCTTGGTAAGGAATCAAAGGTTCCAGCTCCAGCCAGCAGAAGAGACATTTTTAAGTATAATGATTGAGTTTATTTGTCGTTACTTTAGATCATAACGTGCTAAATTAAAACATTTTACAGATGCTTAATACACTGCTAAACTTACCTCTTAATGGTGGAAACATGTTGAAGAAGGTATGCTGTAATAAAAACACCAATATACTCTATCGTATATCGAGAAGCTATCCTTGTGCTTTGTATTCTATTAATTAACAGAACCTCTGTACAACTTCACATCACTCAAGCTCCATTACACGTTTATCTTACTCTTACCGTGTGTTCCTTTCCAACTCCTCTTTGGACGATAATGGAAGAGAACATCACCATCACTTTAAACTGTGATATCTCTACAGTTGCTACAAGGCTATGCTTCTTCTCAATAATGCTAATTCTTCATGGTCAACATTCGTACCGTTTTCCTTGGTTTGTACTCTGAGGAGCATCTTATTATTGATGGGACTGTACAGAAACTATTTATTATCTGATTATAACTCAAAGGCTGTTCATATTTTGATTGATAATTTTAAATTTATTAAATTACAAAAAAGTCCTAAAAACTAGATTACAGAAATTGAAAATAAAACAGGACAGCCGCATTTCTCAGGAGTCCTCTTGGTGGTGTTTTGTGTGGTATTCTTAAAGTTCAAAAATAATATTTTTTTTCCTGTTTGACCTAATGTTTCAACTTCAGAAACTTATAATCGGAGCCTTACTGGTTTTCTGATGAAATAGTTGGCTTCATATACATTGAAGGACAGTTTTGTATTTCATAATAAATTCCAGAAGTTAAAGTTTGGTAGAAATGTGTATTGTGCCGATTTTGATGTCGATTCTCTGTATGCTAATATTTGTTTAGAAGAGACGTTACAATTAGTAACTAAACTGATTTATCGTAATGAAAATAACGAAACTAGACTACTTAAGCTTGTTTTTCCTTAACTGTTGAGATTTGTTACTAAAGAGATACACGCTGTGTTCAATGGAACCAGTTATGATGAGATTGGTGGTGCTGCGATAGATTCGTTAGTGGCGCCCTCTCTTGCCAACTTATTTTTTCATGATTGTTTGTTTGGTTGGTTGTAATTAAACACAAAGCTACACAATGGGCCATCTGTGCTCTGCTCACCACGGGTATCAAAACCCGGTTTCTAGCGTTGTAAGTTCGCAGACATACCGCTGTGCCACTGGGGGGCTATTTGTTATATTATCACAGGTATGTGGATGACACTTTTCTTATTTTCAAGAAATAGTTTCTAAAATATGTCAGTAGTCATCAGCATCAACCTCATAGCTTACTGATGAATATCACAATGATCGCCAGTAGCTCGCATCTCTTTATACTTTGGTACGTAACAATCAAAGTAACTCTGAATGACCAAAATTTACATTTCAATTTCACCAGTTTCATTGCAACGTTATTGAGTGGAGAATAAAAGAGGCCTTGGTTCATCTTGCTTATAAGTCCACTAGCACATATGAATATATATATATATATAACTTGATGACAATAAAAAACTCTCCAAAGAAAAAAAACACTTTATAAGAACATCTTCATCCATTACCGAAAAACAATGTAAATAATGTAACTCTACACTGTTAGACATGCGATGTCGAAAAGCTAGAACGTTGAAAGACTTTGAATTCACTGTTCTTGGACTCAAAAAGAATAAAAAAAGGAAAAGATGAACGCCCACAGAAGACTAGCATTGTAATATTTATGGATACTTACTAAAACTTCTGATTATGCGACAGATGAAAGGTTTCGTGCAGTCCCATTAATAATAAGGGTGTCTCGGAGTACTAACCAGTGAAAACGGTAAGAATGTTGACAATTTAGTAGCTAAATTACTCAATAGGTACCATGCGACAGAACAACAGACAAGATGTAGCAGTAAACATGTGATGTAAACAAACAAAATGTAGCACTAAACATGTTTTGTAAACGAGATGTAAACAGAGAAGGCATAGCAGTAAACATGTTTTGTAAACGAGATGTAAACAGACAAGATGTAGCAGTAAACATGTTTTGTAAACGAAATATAAACAAAGTATAGCAGTAAACACGTTCTGTAAACGAGATGTAAACAGACAAGATGTAGCAGTAAACATGTTTTGTAAACGAAATATAAACAGACAAGGTATAGCAGTAAACATGGTTTGTAAACAAGATGTAAACAGACAAGATGTAGCAGTAAACATGTTTTGTAAACGAGATATAAACAGACAAGGTATAGCAGTAAACATGTTTTGTAAACGAGATGTAAACAGACAAGATGTAGCAGTAAACATGTTTTGTAAACGAGATATAAACAGACAAGATGTAGCAGTAAGCATGATTTGTAAACGAGATGTAAATAGACAAGATGTAGCAGTAAACATGTTTTGTAAACGAAATATAAACAGACAAGGTATAGCAGTAAACACGTTTTGTAAACGAGATGTAAACAGACAAGATGTAGCAGTAAACATATTTTGTAAACGAAATATAAACAGACAAGGTATAGCAGTAAACACGTTTTGTAAACGAGATGTAAACAGACAAGATGTAGCAGTAAACATGTTTTGTAAACGAGATGTAAACAGAGAAGGCATAGCAGTAAACATGTTTTGTAAACGAGATGTAAACAGACAAGATGTAGCAGTAAACATGTTTTGTAAACGAAATATAAACAGACAAAGTATAGCAGTAAACACGTTCTGTAAACGAGATGTAAACAGACAAGATGTAGCAGTAAACATGTTTTGTAAACGAAATATAAACAGACAAGGTATAGCAGTAAACATGTTTTGTAAACGAGATGTAAACAGAAAAGATGTAGCAGTAAACATGTTTTGTAAACGAGATATAAACAGACAAGATGTAGCAGTAAGCATGATTTGTAAACGAGATGTAAATAGACAAGATGTAGCAGTAAACATGTTTTGTAAACGAGATGTACACAGAAAAAATGTAGCAGTAAACATGTTTTGTAAATGAGATGCAAACAACCAAGATGTGACAGTAAACATGTTTTGTAAACGAGATGTACACAGAAAAGATGTAGCACAGCCGATAGGCCAATGTGGCTTTGCTATAAAAACACACAAACACACACACACACATATATATATACACAGAAACGCCACCTATTGCACCTCGATTGAAGAAACTCTTTTTAGCTCACTTGACACCTACATTGACTTTCCCTTTTTCACCTAATATAACTAGGTTTATCGTACAACAAACTTTCGATTTCTCATTGTTGTTAATAGGTATAAACGTGAAGATGTGATTACTAACAATAGTGGATTCGTCTCCAGAAACTTAAAATGTACAATCTAATTGTTAAGCACTGGTTTCCTTTGTTGTCTGTTTATTTAAACATTTCAGATTTAGTTTTCTCAGCAGATTTTTTTTTTATTCAACGATTAAGGAGAGCTTTTCTTGGCTTGTACTTTTTCTAGGCTTGTGACGCCAACCCCTGTAGCTTCAAGTGCGTTGTAAGAATAATCTTGAATTCCTTAGGGGGAATGGTGGTTTGCTGCTGATTGGCCGCCTTCCATCCAATCAGTAGTTCATAATTAGAGACAGCGGCAGATAGACTTGGTAGTTTTGTCATAAACACAAATAAACGTTAAATACAAAAACAAATCAAGGTTTGCTGACTTCTATGCTATTTTGACGGGGTGTGTTATCAGTTAGGTCGAAATAGAAGAATCCTTCATCTCTATTTCCTCCATGTTGGGTTCAAATCCTATTAATTGATTCCCCCTTGTGGGGTTAATATCCTATTAATTTATTCCTTTATGTGGGGTTCAAATCCTATTAATTGATTCCTCCATGTGGAGTTCATATCTCATTAATTGATTCCCCCATGTGGGGTTCATATTCTATTAATTGATTCCTCCATGTGGGGTTCAACTCCTATTAACGCATTCCTCCATGTAAGGTTCATATCTTATTAATTGATTCTCCCATGTGGGGTTCATATCCTATTAATTGATTCCCCCATGAGGGGTTCATAACCTATTAACTGATTCCTCCATGTGTGGTTTCTATCCTGTTAATTGATTCCTCCATGAGGGGTTCATATCCTATTAATTGATTACTATTACATTTTATCGCATGGTCTAATTTTGAAGATAGATCGGTAATATAATCTTGTATTTACATGAATAAGTATCTAATACATATTTCATAATATTTTTGTTTCTTCTATGTGAGTGTATCTTCAAACATGGCATTAACGTTTCATACTCTACTGTTTACTTGTTATTCGTTAATTCTAGTCTTCCAACTTGTTGTGTATTGTTTCGCTTTTAACTTATTTTCTTTTTTTTACATTTTATTGTATTTTATTTGCGGCATTTTTACCGGTTGTTTGGCGCAGAAAACCCAGTTGCTTTGCGCCAATAAACATCAAACAACCAACCAACCAACCTTGTGTGTTGTTGTGTAGAATTGAACTGGAAATGAGCTAACAGTTCTTTGAGAACATTCTTTCAAATTTTTGTTTGTGATATCATAACCGTTTTCTCTCTCTCCTAGTTTCGTTGTAATCGTAAAAATATTAAATGAAATAGTTCTTGCTTTCTTCAATAATGTAATATTTTTGTGAACTGTTTGTTTTCATGTGTTTAGAAAATTATTGTCTGTTTTACTAAAAAGTATAGTTAAATATGCAGTCAGACTATCACGCAAAACTGTGGCTGATATAAAAAATAAACATTGTTTAAAATGTCTCTTTCAAGTTGTGTTAATAAGTTCTATCGAGAATTGAGAGAGCAGTAAGTACTAATTTCTAAAATTTGTTGGTAATGTATCAAAGAAATAGATAACATAAAAAATAATATGTTAAAGATAGAGCGACCTCTGTTTTCGATATAAGGATTATCAAACGGGGTTACTATTTTTATGTGATTACGATAGTAGCTCAGTCAAGAGACTTCTGTTTTGTTTTTTCAGATGGATTTTAAGAGCACTACAAATCTCATGAGCAGTATATTGCGTGCAACTTTACACTTGACATTTTAATAATACATCATTACGTATTTAGTTACTAATGTAAGTTTGATGGTATATAAAATATAACGATTAGTTATAACAACGTGTTATTGAAAAGACAAGTGGACACTTCTGAGCTGGAGTTTAATATTAAAACTACAAGATATTCTGGGTGTTCATAAGACATAGTATTTCAGAGATGTGGGCCTTCGGAGAGACCGTTTCATTGATGGGCCATTGGATGGGCCGCTTTATTGATGGGCCATAGGATGTGCCATTTTATTGATGGGCCATTGGATATTCCGTTTTATGGAGATCAAGTGAGGTAATGGAAGTCGAAGTGTGATAGTAATAACTGTTTGTGAAAGATGAACAATATTACACAGATAGAACAGGAAAATACTAGTGAATATTTAGACAGTGAGTGAATACACCAATGAAAAATTACCCTTCACGAAGGAGTGTATTTTGTGAACTTGTGGGCTTATAGGTAAAATTGAACCAACATGTTTTAATCTAAGAGTTGTTTTGTTAGGTCAGGTCAGGTTAGGGTTTTTACTGTACATCGAAGGGAGATTACTAAACGAGTTTGATCCTGAAATCTGCTTGGCTTGGCTAGTATTCCTCGGTTAATATGATCAGTTGAGATGTTGATATATTCGTTCCAGTGGCTTACTACGATATGTTAACATGAGTGAATAACTATGTTAGTTAAGGCATTCGGTTCACGGGATCGAAACTCGTCACCGAATAAGCTCGCCCTTTCAGACGTGAGAACGTTATTAATATGGAGGCCAATACTGCTGATGTTTGGTAAAGAGTAGCTTAAGAGTTGGCGGTGAGTGGTGTTAAGTAGCTGACTTCTTATTAGTCTATCACTGCTAAATTAGGGACAGTTAGCACAGATTGCCCTCGAGTAGGTTTGTGCGAAAATCAACAAAACAAACATATCACAGAGAAGAACAATCCCAACATTGTATTTCATTTTATAGATTTGAGATCTAATTACAGTTTTGGACCCACTAGGTCAAACCCTTTCCATTGATGTATTTGAGCATACCCAAGGTGTCATAGATTAATTTACTCTAATCCTGCCAAAAATATTTTCAATTTGAGGGTAGGCTGGTAGAAACCTGATGAGTAATAAAATCGAATCGGGTATACACGCGCTCCACGCTTGCAATCCCGGAACACAAAAATATAGCTAATAAAAATGGAAAAAGATATCTTGGATTAATTTACTCCAATCCTGTCTAAAAGTACTTCAAATGCCTCGGCTTTGAGTATTTCTTCTTGTTTACCTTCCAAATACTTTTGCAGCTACACGTCACTTCCGGTTACAAACAAACATGTCATAGGTATACAAATGCTAAAAGTAACAAAGCAGAACTTTATATCCCGAAACCTTTTTTTTAAACAAAGTTTGTATTGTATTATGTGATGTCCAGTCCTGATATTTGTTGATGTAAGAACAGATAGCACCCTTCATTTCTTTTCTTTCAGCAGTCTTACAGGTTGAAAGTGTTAACTCTATATGCTTGTTTGTTTAACGAACTAATCTCGGTTTATAGCTTTAAGTTCTTCTACAAACTGTTATATTGTTTACTAAACAAACAACACGATTTGTAAATCAAAAGAGAAATCAAATCAATGTATTGATTCTGAAATTATTATATCGTTCATTTTTAACGTTTACTGCTGGTGGGGTTCACATACTAATGGTAATTGGTTAAATTAACTGGTTTTATATGTAAAGTGAATAAGGGACTTCAACAGTGCCTGTAGTAGGGTTAAATGTGATGTTCGTGTAATTTTTGTGTAAACGTTTTGCGTGACCTCTATGCTATTGACATTAAAAAAAAAAATGTACCGGACCTTCCATCAGATTTTTTAAGCTTTATAAAAATGTGTAATTTGATGAGGCCCGAAACCCATCAGTAATCGTAGAATTAAAGGTAGTGCTTCTCAAAATGTGCTTCTCTAGAACGAGAGAAGTTGTAGTAGAAAACGAATTTGTTTGTTTTTTATGAACATTTCGCTTGTAATACGTAATTTAATTAGCGAGAGTGGGGCTTGTAGCACTGAGACAATAATAATAATAGAGGGTTCTTGTCAAATGTAACTAAAAACAGCGTGTTTAAAATTACTTTCTTCTTTATACTATTTTATTTAACGTTCCCATTTCCAAGAATTCTGAAGCATTCACTACAAAAGGCGCAAAAAAAAAAGGAAATGTAATGAAAAGGCGCGTAAAAGCACATGGGTGAGAGTATATTCAATACGCCCACTCTTAAAGATATTGATAAGCTTATTTGTTTGTTTTGAATTTCGCGCAAAGCTACACGAGGGCTATCTGCGCTAGCCGTCCCTAATTTAGCAGTGTAAGACTAGAGGG
>NW_013666802.1:89223-103803 GCF_000517525.1 Limulus polyphemus
TCGAACCCGCGACCCTCAGATTGTGAGTCGAGCGCCTTATCCACCTGGCCATGCCGGGCCACATTGATAAGCTACTCTAGTCTTCAGATAAATACTCCTCTTCAAGTGAAGCTCTGGAAATACTTGTCTAAGCTTTGAATCAAAATACGGATTGAATACGTGAAACATGGTATAGGACCATCAAACGATGTTCATTAGCAACATTTCAAGTGCGAGAGACCTGTTAAAAATATTTATGGACGATTTGAACCAGTGTGTTTGTTGAAAGTTAGTTTTTTTGTGTTTTTTTTTTTAATTTCGCGCAAAGCTACACGAGGGCTATCTGCGCTAGCCGTCCCTAATTTAGCAGTGTAAGACTAGAGTCATCACCACCCACCGCTAACTCTTGGGCTACTCTTTTACCAACGAATAGTGGGATTGACCGTCACATCATAACGCCCCCACGGCTGAAAGGGCTAGCATGTTTGGTGGGACGGGGATTTGAACCCGCGACCCTCATATTGCGAGTCGAGCGCCTTATCCACCTGGCCATGCCGGGCCATTGTTGAAAGTATAGAGAACTACAAATAATTTTACTTGAGCGTATGAAATATACGCCCTTTAAAAACAGTTTAAAAATGAGTATTTCGTTTCTTCTGTACATTTGAAGAACGAGTTTAGATAGTAGTAAATTGATAGATGAAATAAATCTATCTCTAAACGTGATCCGTTAAGTAATGGTAACAAACAGTAATCCAGTATCTTAGGGCAACACACACTGATTCCATGTGCAGGTGTAAACTCCGTTGTATAGTTCTTTACTTACTAATAAAATCTACTCCTATGTTAGGTCTACTTTATATGTTTGCTTCACTCTTCTAAACATGAGTAACGATTCGTGAATTCGATTAAACTAGTCCGTTGCAGCTGGAGTCGAGAAATCTATTCAACATTTACATCGTAAATTCTTCGCCCAAATTAACGTTTTGGTCAGAAAATATATCAACTCAAGATTAAATAATTCTGCTTTTGCTGTCCAAAAGCATTTTTTTTTAAATAATGATATTTATTGTTCTTATCTTAACAGCGTATACAAAACCCAAGTTACATGTTCGAGAAAAGGAGGATAAGTCAGATTTAAACCTGGCACATAACTATTTTATGCCCGTAGATACAGATAATCGTGAGCCCTAATGTTAACACTATAACATTTTACCTACTTCTAACATTTAACTACATTGTAAATAGTTAGGCATTTTACCTAGTTGTAACATTTAACTACAATGTAATTAGTTAGATATTTTATTTAGTTATAATATTCAACTACAATTTAATAACTTAATTATTTCAGCTAGTTGTAATATTGAAGTACAATGTTATTAGTTAGATATTTTACCTAGTTGTAACATTCAACTACAATGTTATTAGTTAGATATTCTATTTAGTTGTAACATTCAACTACAATGTTATTAGTTAGATATTCTATTTAGTTGTAACATTCAACTACATAGTTATTAGTTAGATATTTTACCTAGTTGTAATATTCAACTACAATGTAATTACTTAATTATTTTACCTAGTTATAATATTGAAGTTGAATATAATTAGTTAGATATTTAATCTCTTTCTAGCATTCAACTACAATGAAATTAGTTAGATATTTTATTCAGTTCTAATATTCAACTACAATGTAATTAGATAGCTATTTTACATAGTTGTAACATTCAACTACAATGTAATTAGTAAAATATTTTTCCTATTTCTAAAATTCAACTACAATAAAATTAGTTAATTATTTCACCTATTTTTGATATTGAAGTACAATGTAATTAGTTAAATATTTTAACTAGTTCTAACATGCAAATGCAATGTTATTAGTTTGTTAGTTTAATTAGCTGTAACATTCAACTATAATGTAGTACGTTTGATATTTTACCTAAATGTAACATTCAACTACAATTTAATTATTCAGTTATTTTACTTAGCTGAAACATTTACCTATAATATAATTAGCTAGACATTGTACATAGTTGTAACATTTAACTACAATGTAATTAGTCAGATATTTTACCTAGTTGTAACATTCAACTACATTGTAATCACTTAATTAATTCACCTAGTTGTAATATTCAGCTACAATGTAATTGGCTAGACAATTTACCTAGTTGTAACATTTAACAACAATGTTATAAGTTAGGTATTGTACCTAATTCAAACATTCATATACAATGTAATTAGTTAGCTATTTTACATAGTTGCAACACTCAACTACAATGTAATTAGTAACATATTTTTGCTGTTTCTAAAATTCAACTACAATGAAATAAGTTAATTAATTAACCTAGTTATAATATTGAAGTATTATGTAATTAGATAGATATTTTACTTAGTTGTAACATTTAACTACAATGTAATTAGGTAGATTAACAACAATGTTATAAGTTAGGTATTGTACCTAATTCAAACATTCATATACAATGTAATTAGTTAGCTCTTTTACATAGTTGCAACACTCAACTACAATGTAATTAGTAACATATTTTTGCTATTTCTAAAATTCAACTACAATGAAATAAGTTAATTAATTAACTTAGTTATAATATTGAAGTACCATGTAATTAGATAGATAATTTATCTAGTTCTAGCATTCAAATACAACGTTATTAGTTAGTTATTTTAATTAACTGTAACATTCAACTACAATGTAATTAGTTAGATATTTTACCTAGTTGTAACATTTAACTACAAAGTAATTAGGTAGATTTTTTACCTAGTTGTAACATTGAACTACAACGTAATTAGTAACATATTTTTCCTATTTTTAACATTCAACTACAATGTAATTAATTACTTATTTCACCTAGTTGTAATAATGAAGTACAATGTTATTAGTTAAACATTTCATCTACTTCTAACATTCAACTGAAAGTAATTAGTTAGCCATTTTACCTAGTTGTAAAATTCAACTACAATGCAATTAGTTAGATACTTTACCGAGTTCTAGCACTTACCTACAATATAATTACTTCTCTTTTTTTATCTAGTTGTAACATCCAACTACAATGTAATTAGTTAGATATTTTACCTAGTTCTAACATTCAACTCCAATGTAATAAGCTAGAAATTTTACTTAGTTGTAATATTTAACTGCAATGTAATTAGTTAGATATTTTACATAATTAAACCATTCCACTACAATGTAATAAGTTAGATATTTTTCCTATTTTTAACATTCAACTACAGTGTAATTACTTAATTATTGCAACTAATTGTAATATTGAAGTACAATGTAATTAGTTATATATTTCATCTGTTCTGACATTCAACTACAATTAATTTAGATAATTATTTTACCTAGGTGAAACATTTAACTATAATATAATTAGCTATACATTGTTCCTAGTTGTAACATTTAAGTACAGTGTAATTAGTTAGGTATTTTACGTATTTGTAACATTCAACTAAAATGTATTTAGTTAGTTATTTTACCTAGCTGAAACGTTTAACTAAATGTAATTAACTAGACATTTTACCTAGTTGTAACATTTAACTACAATGTAATTGTTAGATATTTTACCTTGTTGTAACATTCCACTACAATGTAATTAGTTAGATATATTTTCTAGTTGTAACTTTCAACTGCAATGTAAGTAATTAGATATTTTACCTAGTATCAACATTCAACTACATTGTACTCACTTAATTATTTCACCTAGTTGTAACATTCAACTATAATGTAATTAACTAGACAATTTGTCTAGTTGTAACATTTAACTAAATGTAATTACTTCTATATTTTTTCTAGTTATAACATCCAACTACAATATAATTAGGTAGATATTTTACCTGGTTGTAACATTCAACTCCAATGTAATTAGTTAGAAATTTTACCTAGTTGTAACATTTAACTACAATGTAGTTAGGTAGATATTTTACCTAGTTGTAACATTCAAATATAATTTAATTAGCTAGATGTTTTACCTAGTTATAACATTTAACTATAATGTAATTAGTAACATATTTTTCGTATTTTTAACATTCAACTACCATGTAATTATTTACTTATTTCACCTAGTTTTTACATTCAACTATAATGTAATTAGTTAGATATTTTACCTATTTCTAACATTTAACCATAAATGTAATTAATAAGATATTTTACTTAGATGTAACATTCAACTATAATATAATTAGTTAGATATTTTACCTAGTTCTAGCATTCAACTACAATGTAATTATTTAATTATTTCATCTAGTTGTAACATTCAACTAGAATGTGATTAAGTAGATATTTTACCTAGTTATAACATTCAACTACAATTTAATTACTTACTTATTTCAGCTGATTGTAATATTGAAGTACTATGTAATTAGTTAGATATTTCATCTGTTTTAACATTCAACTACAATAAATTTAGTTAGTTATTTTACCTAGCTGAAACATTTAACTAAATGTAATTAACTAGACATTTTACCTAGTTGTAGCATTCCACTACAATGTAATTAGTTAGATATATTTTCTAGTTGTAACATTCAACTGCAATGTAAGTAGTTAGTTATTTTACCTAGTTGTAACATTCAACTACATTGTACTCACTTAATTATTTCACCTAGTTGTAACATTCATCTACAATGTAATTAGCTAGACAATTTACCTAGTTGTAACATTTAACTACATTGTAATAAATTAGGTATTTTTCCTATTTTAACATTGAACTACAATGTAATTATTTACTTATTTCACCTAGTTGTTATATTCATCTATAATGTAATTAGTAAGATATTTTACCTAGTTCTAACATTCAATTTCAATGAAATTTGTTAGATATTTTACCTAGTTGTAACATTTAACTACAAAGTAATTAGGTAGATTTTTTATCTAGTTGTAGCATTCAACTACAATGTAATTAGTACCATATTTTTCCTATTTTTAACATTCAACTACAATGTAATTAATTACTCTTTTAACCTAGTTTTTACATCCAACTACAATGTAATTAGGTAGATATTTTACCTAGTTCTAACATTCAACTACAATGTAGTAAGTTTGATATTTTACCTAGTTGTGAAATTTAACTGCAATGTAATTAGGTAGATTTTTTACCTAGTTGTAACTAACATTTAACTACAATGTAATTAGTAACATATTTTTCCTATTTTTAACATTCAACTACAATGTAATTATTTCCTTATTTCACCTAGTTTTACATCCAAGTACAATGTAATTAGGTAGATATTTTACCTAGTTCTAACATTCAACTACAATGTAGTAAGTTTGATATTTTACCTAGTTGTAAAATTTAACTGCAATGTAATTAGGTAGATTTTTTACCTAGTTGTAACTAACATTTAACTACAATGTAATTAGTAACATATTTTACCTATTTTTAACATTCAACTACAATGTAATTATTTACTTATTTCACCTGGTTTTTACATTCAGCTATAATGTAATTAGCTAGATATTTTACCTAGCTGAAACACTTAACTAAATGTAATTAACTAGACATTTTACCAAGTTGTAACATTTAACTACAATGTAATTAGTTAGATATTTTACCTAGTTGTAACATTCCACTAAAATGTAATTTGTTAGATAGATTTTCTAGTTGTAGCATTCAACTACAATGTAATTAGTTAGATATTTTACCTAGTATCAACATTCAACTATATTGTACTCACTTAATTATTTCACCTAGTTGTAACTTCAACTACAATGTTATTAACTAGACATTTTACTTAGTCGTAACAAAGTAATTAGTTAGGTATTTTACCTATTTCTAACATTCAACTACAATGTAATTATTAGATATTTTACCGAGTTCAACTAAAATGTAATTAGTTAGATATTTTACCGAGTTCTAACATTCAACTACAATGTATTTAGTTAGATATTTTTCCTAGTTGTAACATTCAACTATTTGTAATTACTTAATTATTTCACCTAGTTGTAACATTCAACTACAATGTAATTATTAGATATTTTACCGAGTTTTAACATTTAACTACTATGTAATTACTTAGATATTTACTGATTTTTAACATTCAACTAAAATGTAATTAGTTAGATTTTTTACCTATTTCTAACATTCATCTACAATGTAATTGTTATCTATTTTATCTATTTCTAGCATTCAACTACAATGTAATTATTAGCTATTTTTCCTAATTCTAACATTCATCAGTAACATAATTAAGTATTTCATTTAGTTCTAGCATTCAACTCCGATGTAATTATTTAGACATTTTATCTAGTTGTAAAATTCAACCAAAACGTAATTAGTTAGGCCTTTTACCTAGTTCTAATATTCAACTATAATGTATTTAGTTAGATATTTAACCTAGTTCTAACATTAAACTACAATGTAATTATTTAATTATTTCATCTAGTTGTAACATTCAATTACAATGTGATTAATTAGATATTTCACCTAGTTATAACATTCAACTACAATTTAATTACTTAATTGTTTCAGCTAGTTGTAACATTCAACTACAATTTAATTACTTAATTGTTTCAGCTAGTTGTAACATTCAACTACAATGTAATTAGTAACATTATTTTGCTATTTCTAACATTCAACTACAATGAAATTAGATGATTATTTAACCTAGTTATAATATTGAAGTACAATGTAATTAGTTAGATTTTGTATCTAGCTCTAACATTCAAGTACAATGTTATTAGTTATTTTAGTTAGCTGTAACATTCAACTACAATGTAATTAGCTTGACATTTTATTTAGTTGTAACATTTAACTATCTATAATTAGTTAGAAATTTTTCCTAGATGTAACATTCAACTACAATATAATTAGTTAGATATTTTACCGAGTTCTATCATCCAACTACAATGTAATTAATTAGAAATTTTTCCTAGTTGTAACATTCAACTACAATGTAATAAGTTAGATATTTTACCGAATTCTAACATTCAACTACAATGTAATTATTAGATATTTTACCGAGTTCTAAGATTTATCTACTATGTAATTACTTAGATATTTACTGACTTGTAACATTCAACTAAAATGTAATTAGTTAGATATTTTATCTATTTTTAACATTCATCTTCAATGTAATTGTTAGCTATTTTATCTATTTCTAGCATTCAATTACAATGTAATTAGTTAGCTATTTTACCTAATTGTACATTCAACTACAATGTAATTACTTATTTATTTCACCTAATTCTAACTTTTAACTACAGTGTAATTATTACATATTTTACCTAATTCTAACATTCATCAGTAACATAATTAAGTATTTCATTTAGTTCTAACATTCAACTACAATGTAATTAGTTAGATATTTTTCCTAGTTGTAACATTCAACTACAATGTAATAAGTTAGATATTTTACCGAATTTTAACCTTCAACTAAAATGTAATTAGTTAGATATCTTATCTATTTCTAACATTCAACTACAATGAAATTAGTTAGATATTTTATCCAGTTCCAACATTCAACTACAATGTAATTAGTTAAAAATTTTATCTAGTTTGTAACATTTAACTAGAATGTAATTATTTAGATATTTTACCGAGATCTTTCATTCAACTATATTGTCATTAGTTAGATATTTTCCCGAATTCTAACTTTCAACTACATTGTAATAACTTAATTATTTCACCTAGTTGTAACATTCAACTACAATGTAATTAATTACATATTTTACCTAATTCTAACATTCATCAGTAACATAATTAAGTATTTCATTTAGTTCTAGCATTCAACTCCAATGTAATTATTTAGACATTTTATCTAGTTGTAAAATTCAACTAAAACGTATTTAGTTAGGCATTTTACCTAGTTCTAATATTCAACTTTAATGTATTTAGTTAGATATTATATCTAGTTCTAGCATTAAACTACAATGTAATTATTTAATTATTTCACCTAGTTGTAACATTCAACTACAATTTAATTACTTAACTGTTTCAGCTAGTTGTAACATTCAACTACAATGTAATTAGTTAGATTTTGTATCTAGTTCTAACATTCAAATACAATGTTATTAGTTATTTTAATTAACTGTAACATTCAACTACAATGTAATTAGCTTGACATTTTATTTAGTTCTATAATTTAACTATCTATAATTAGTTAGATATTTTTCCTAGTTGTAACATTTAACTACTATGTAATTACTTAGATATTTTATCTATTTCTAACATTCAACTACAATGAAATTAGCTAGATATTTTATCCAGTTCCAACATTCAACTACAATGTAATTAGTTAAAAATTTTATTTAGTAGTAACATTTAACTAGAATGCAATTATTTAGATATGTTACCGAATTCTAGCTTTCAACTACATTGTAATAACTTAATTATTTCACCTAGTTGTAACATTCAACTACAATGTAATTAGTTAGACATTTGACCTAGTTGTAACATTCAACTACAATCTAATAAGTTAGATATTTTACGTATTTCTAACATTCAACTACACTATAATTAGTTAGAGATTTTATCTAGTTGTAACATTCAACTAAAATGTAATTAGTTAGATATTTTACCTAGTTGTAACATTCAACTAAAATGTAATTAGTTAGATATTTTACCTAGTTGTAACATTCAACTACTGTGTAATAAGTTAGATATTTTACCTAGTTGTACAATTTATCTTCATTGGGATTAGTTAGATATTTTAACTAGTTGTACAACTTATCTACATTGGGATTAGTTAGATATTTTTTCTAGTTGTAACATCCAGCTACCTAATTGTAACATTCAAATACTATGTAATTACTTATTTATTTCACCTAGTTCTAACATTTAATACAATGTAATTAGTCAGATATGTTACCTACTTATAACAGTCAACTACAATGTAATTAGTTAGATATTTTATCTAGTTCCAACATTCAACTACAATTTAATTAGTTATCTATTTCACCTAGTTTAATATTCAATTACAATGTAACTACTTAGATATTTCACCAAGTTCTAACGTTTAACTACAATATAATTAGTTAGCTATTTTACCTATTTCTAACATCAACTACAGTGTTATTACATTCATCTACAATGTAATTAAATAAATATTTTACCTAGTTCTAACATTCAACTACAATGTATTTAGGTATTTCACTTAGTTGTAACATTCAACTTCAATGTAAATAGTTACTTATTTTATCTAGCTCTAACACATGAACTCTCAACTACCAGAATACCTTCAAAGGGAGATGTCTTCCGACTGTTCTTCTGTTTAAAAAAATGCTCGCCCTTTCAGCCGTGGAAGCGTTAAGATGTAATGGTCAATCCCACTATTCGTTGATAAAAGAGTAGCCTAAGAGTTGGCGGTGGTGGTGATGACTAGCTGCCTTCCCTCTAGTCTTACACTGCTAAATTAGGGACGGCTAGCGCAGATAGCCATCGTTTAGATTTGCGCTAAATTAAAAAATAACAAACAAACAAACAAATACAAGTCAATTAAGTTCGACTCAATTCTGTAATTAATCAAACTCTATGAAGATTTTCCAAATAATCAGTCTTACGTAATCAACCAAATCAAGTTCAGTTATTAAAATGACGGATTCATATTTAATAAACCTTGGATTTACAATGAGCTAATTGTAAAAGTTTCATCTTCATACACAACAAGTTAGCCTAAAGTATATATCTAAATGATACAGGAACCTAGCTTCTCGTTAACGTGTTTCATTAATTTTGTATTGAGAAAATCAAAACACCATGCATAATGGGCGCGATAAAGATAATAGTGTGTTTTTAGTAACTATGTTAATTTCTCGAACGTCTGTGGAAAACCATGGTCAAATATTTCGTGGAAGAGTTTCCACTACGATAATCTATAACTGAATAAATAGTATCTCTTTCCTCTACTAGGTGGAGTTCTAGTTTTTGAGCCTTTAATACCTGCTCTCGAGCGGGTAGCAACAGTTGAAAACTGATGCCTGAACAGACCGTTTTAAGAACGTCTCAAAAGAACAGAGAGGGAAATCTAACACAGAGACTTTTGAAGCTTGAGAAAAGTAACGTAGCTTCCACATTAACAGGTAGGAACAATATTATTGAGCTAGAAGTAGATTGTATGAACAAGCCATTTAGCCATGTAGTGGCATGTTATCTATTCAATAAATACAAGTGAAATAGGTATATTATAATTGAGAAAATGGGGAATAAAAAATGTGTTTGGGTGCTTATTACATTCTAATCAATTAATACGGTTGAGAGTCCGAGTTCTTTATTGGATTTGACATCGTGTTTGTGTTTTTCAATACACTAGTGAGATGCTTGTATTGTAACATTTAGTTAACAAAAGTGTTAGCTCGAGCTCTCTAATGTTGGATTTAACAGAGTCAAGAGTTGATAAATTAGAATTCAAAACGAAATGACAAAAGAATCAATTCAGCCAGAATTGGCAGTATTGTTTATTTTAACTCTGTTTTCCATTAGTGTGCTTTATTGTTTAGGATGCCTCTTATACTTACAGTAATGTTTTTGGATTTCATGCTACTATCGTTATTACCAAATAAAGCCGGAAGATAGCGCACAACATTTCTAACGTTGCGGTAGAACGGAATGTATCAGAATTATATTTTGATATTATTTAGCATTCATAAGTAGTGTGTTGCCACCGTAAACTGATTGGTTTGAGGAGGGTATCTAACAACCCTTTTCGACGTAAAATAAGCATACACTCCGAGCAAGGATTTAAGATTTTCAGTACGGGGAAACCGCATTGAATTTAGACCGAAAGCTAGAGAGTTTGCTATAATATTAAGGCTGAAAGATTCGGGTCTCTGTTCTTCGATAGTGTGCGCATTTCTTAAATAATTTAACACAGTTCGAACCTGTATTACTACATTTGTTTATATTTATAGAAAAATTGAACTTTTTATTGTTGAAGTACAGATTGAATTATTTCTGTAATGAAAACCGTTCTTTTTAATTATGTTTTTCTATTATTTTTTCTTCTCCTTTCTTCTTCAGAAACACTTTTCAATCGACCGCCATTCCTTCATTTATGAGCGGATTTACTTAAAACTTGGTAGGATTATACCTTGTTCTATTTAATACGCAAAGAAATATTTTGATTTTTTCATTTAGTGTTTTTTTTAAGGATTTTATGGGGGTAAAATATCAAACAACCAAAAAATGTATATTTTGGACTCATGTGGGTCATATTTACAGCAATCAAGATGAGAATGGGCACAAACATAGATTTTCATGCGCCCAACATAGAAGTAATTGGATTTGCCTATTTTGAGTGTTATTAGAGGGATCAGAACCCATCAAAAACATATTTTTTTCGGGGGGGGGGTCAATTACTTAGCCCTGTTTCGATCATTTTACATGGGATTTGGTACAGATATACTTTTCTACAGGTTCCACACATTTACAAACAAAAGTGGTGGACTTGCAAATCTTTAATAATGCCGTAAAAAAATAATTTGATGTTTTTTTTTCATTTACAATTACTCCGCCGTGTTTTGGTCAATATACATGGATACAAAGATACTTTTTAATAGGTCCCAAACAGAGATATAATTAGTTCATTTCTAGTTAAGTACAAACCTTCACAATGGGCTATCTGTACTCTGCCCACCATGGGTATTGAAAGCTGGTATCTAACGTTGTAAATCATAACACATGCCGATGTGCCACCAGAGATATAGATAATTTTTGAATTTTTTGTCCTTTGTTCAAATTTTCACCAAGGAAAGCACAATTTAGGGTTTTTGTGAACTATTCAAGTGTATTTCAACCATATATTCTTGCAGGTTCCAACCAGTGATATAGACAGTTTTTGATTTTTATGGTGTCAAAATTAGTCACGTTGGGATTGAGTAGTGGAGACATGTTGCAGTCGTTTCTTTAATTTAATTGTATTTCGAGCTTTTAAAGATCACAATATTATTTAGCGGCGATGTTACAGAAAAAACAAAACCTCACTGAAACAGAATATATCTAGTGACAGCCTTCCTGTGCGTTTTACCTACTTATAGATCTAATTAGAACAGTACTTAGTCTTTCTAAACATACATTTTACTTTATTGATGCCTTGATAAGAATACGCAAAACAAAAACAATAAAAAAAAACGTGAACTTGCATGAATGCGCTCCTAGTGGCTCAAAGGTAAGTCTGAGGGTTAACACTAAAATAAAACCTGGTTTCAATAGTTATATTGGGCACAATACACATAGCCCATTGTGTAACTTTGCGCTTTACAACAAAGAAGCATAAACGTCACTAAAGTGTCTAATTTAACTTTTCAGTATGTTACGTAGCAATCACATCGTATGTAAAGTCGCGGTGGAACGGCATGTATAAGAAGTATATTTTGATATTATTTGGCGTTTGTGGATAGTGTGATGCCGCCCAAAATTGATTGGTTTTGGGAGGGTATGTAATAGTCCTTTTCAACGTAAAATATTCATACACTCAGATCCTAAATATGTGTTCAGATCAGGGATTTAAGATTTTCAGTACGGGGATACCACTTGTACTTAATGTCATTGGAAAAAGATGACTTGAGGCACAAGGAACATCGAGAAATAGACCTGTAACAAGTCGAACCCCCAAATCGTAAACAAAGTGTGGTGTCTTAAGAAGAGTTAAGAATTCACGAGCACAAAGGTCAATAGCTAAAGCCGTTTACGTACCTCGGACAACAGTACGCAACATAACCAACAAAGATCTCCCTCTCGAAATATGAAATGAGGATAACATGGAATGAGGTCACCAAGATAAGATTTCCAATCATAGCTCTAATTCAACCGTAGCATACCTACAACAGCTGGAGAATGAATCGGTAATCCTGCTATTCCATATAAAGACATACCAGTCAAGTCATCTGTAAATTTCTGTTCGATAAACTGTTCAAATAGGGGTTGGGAAAACGTCGTTCTCAAATACTAGATGGATTATGTAAAGCAAGAGGGGAAATGGTGTAATTTGGACGTAACAACTTTATGACATAGCTTTCTGCAATGTAAATTACGCTGCAGAGCCTTTTCCAAGTTGCACAGTCGTCAGCTACATCATGACCGGAAGAGGAAACATGAACTCTCAATACGCGGTGGAGGCTCCAAAATCATCATTTTAACATGACGTACATGTTTAATATCAAGATTTAATCTCATTTTATAAGGACGACATTCCATATGTTGCATGACCATTCAGATTATTTCTTCCATTACCAAACAGTTCCTGACACCGCAGTTTGTTTTGAAAGTAGATGAACGACAAGCTCAGTGTTGCACAAACATCTTGACAAACGTTCCACAAATAATTCACCGTATAATACTACTGTATCGGTAAATGTTATACATAGTTGGTCGACTTTTATTACTGTAAGTCAATATTTTGGCCGTTTTTTGGCATAGAAACAGTCGTAAACTTTGAGTTGTAGACGGAATCTTTTATAGATTTGGCAGGTGAGCCTTTGCCAGTTTCAAATCCCAGTTTTTTTATCTTGGGTTGGAAGATTCTTTTTCGCAACATTAGCCTTCAATCTACTAAATCGCCTATTTACATCTAATGTATTCAATAGCTTTATAAGTATAGATTTATATACATATCGCCCATGCCATGGTGTCAAAGCTTACAAAGTTACAATGCTAAAATTCGAGGTTCGATTCTCCATAGTGGACACAGAAGATAGCCCAATGTGTCTTTGCTCTAAAACGAACAAACAATATTGTGACACATCAGCGTAGCAGCATTTGGAGGACAAACATTATAAGATGCAATTAATTTTTCTCACAGGCTGATAGTCGTAATCCTCTATTCCTTGCACGTTGAGCTTATGATTTAGTTTATTAGGGCTAGCCTTAGGATTCATTTCGATTTTACACCTATAGACGCGAAGTTTATATTAAAAAAGATTTATATTTTTTTTCGAAGAAATATTCTCCCTTTTTTTCTCTTAGATGGCTAATTCCTCCTACCCAATGGCTCAGCAGTAAACCTGAGGTCTCATAACGCTAAACTTTGGGGTTCGATCTATGTGGTGGGAACAGCGCATATAATCCATTGTAGTTTTGAGTCTAACGAACACAACAACAAAGCAAGATGATGACTGAGTGTTATCATTTTTTGTACTATCCAAAATGTCCAAAGAAGACAACAACAAAACAAAATGATGACTGAGTGTTATTTTTGTTCTACTCTCAATCCAACAAATATTTAAAATGTAAGATGTTGTATTCGACAAAACCTCGAAGAGCAGTAACATGGTGATTTCACATAAGTATTTATTGAAGAAACAAAAGGCAGATATGAAAAAATATAATGCTTGCAGTAATCACATTATTTCTTTTTCATCGTCGTGTTAAATGTACTTTTTACCAGAGTGTTGATATTACAATATTAGTTAAAGAGGGAGGTCTGTATTGTCAAATACGCAGACATCTTCCACAGATTGCGAATGTTTTATTTATTTTTTACATTTTCTGGCTAGAATTGTTACTTATATTGTAAAATCATGCAAAAATATATATTTTTCATAACCTTGTGATGTCTTTTTAGGCATTTTCAGAATATATCAGTAAAAGCATAAAACAATAATTTAAAAATGTTCAGGTAAGTTTGTTTGTTTGTTTTTGGAATTTCGCGCAAAGCTACACG
>NW_013666802.1:104417-118354 GCF_000517525.1 Limulus polyphemus
AAAAGGTGGCAAGCCCTTGTCAAGCACTAGGTATGATCACATCCGTTGCATCGGATTTTTAGGTACGATCTTGTTGGATTTTGGATGGTTAGGCATACCTTCGACCTCTTCCTCCACCCCCCACCCCCCCAAACAGTAAATTTTTGCTCCTTTTATTATTTGTACTTTTATTACCACTTTGAATATTTTCCTGCTATATCAGATGTTTCAGATCTCACCTCTGTTTCTTGGTATTATAGTTTGGTCGAGTTTACCCTGCAAGATGTTGGGTCCAGGTGGCTGAGGTTTTATTTAATCCACATAGAATTTTTCCGATGAAACTTCCCACACTTATACAATGCTTGATTTATTTACTTAATGTCCCTTTTAAGTTCATGTCCAAAGTATGGGTTGATATCATCGATGTTACATAATTATACAAGAATCTCTGACGTAGGTTTACATGAAGTCTTACGTTCACGCTATAGTCCGTTGCAGTGATAATGTGATATATACACACATAGAAATATGTTAGTATACATAAATTAAACTCTTTTTTTTCTTCTGAAAATAAAATTATAAATGTATCTGAAAGCTTTTCTAATGCCTAGCACTAAATGGCCGTTTTAATAATATTAGTTATTTTATTTAATTGTGAGAAATACTTCTGATGTTGTCTATCATATATGATATACCTCTTTAAGTTGCTCATTAGGTCGTTTTTGTTTTCATTTTTCTTATAATATTTGACTGACTTTTCAAGGAGTCTGTCATATAACCGAGAGATGTTGAATATGTATGTTAAAAGGTTGAGTTTGTTGTAGACTTTTGTGAGTATAAAGTTTTGTATGTTCTGTAGATGTTCTATCTGTGTGTTAGAAACGTTCAACCATGCCGTGCAGACGTATTCTATGATTGGCGTCACGTACGTTTTATCTATTTTGAGTTCAGTGTCTCGTATAGTTACTCTGTCAGACTCACAAGATACCCTACTCTCAGCCAGATCCGATGTTTGATACTCTTCATATGTTTAATCCATGTTAGTTTTGAATCGTAGCTTGATTCTAAGAATTTTGCAGATGTATCGACTTTGAGAAGTGTCCCATCTAGATTTAGTTGTGGTTTTATTCTGCTTTGTTTAGTTGATTTTGTGAACAGTATTATCTGTCTTTATGGGTGTTTATTTTGATCCTACACTTCTTACAGAATTATTCTATTTGTGTAATACTGGTTGTATATTGTATTTTGCTGATATAGAACTTTGAGCACTCTTCCAAATGGCCACATCGTCTGCGAACTGTGAGCAGTAAGTGAACTTTGAGTCTTTTAGAAACATTTCGTTTACATGTACATGTCCACGTTTACTTTGATCCTCTAGGACTAGATCTGATTTGATGCCTACAATAGACAAGTTATATATACAGCTAACACTCAATAAACGAGCTGTATTTTTTGTTCAATCAAACTGGTTTAAGTTCAGTCAGACTTTCCTTGGTAAGCAGTTCCTATTCTCTGTTGGATAAATTGTTGTTTACTTTTAGTTTATTTAATTCTCTCACCGAGTGTTTCTTAGTCGTTGAAACTGACTTAAGTTTTCACGTTCTTATTGTTAACTACATAGTGACGAATCCAACATAGCCTAAACAATATCTACGAATTTTATTTCAACGCGCAATACTTCAAGCGGAATTGAGATATTTTAAAAGCCATATACAGATTACGGTACTATTTCAGATATAAGGACCGTGTATGACTAATATCAAAACAAGAACTTGGTAATTTAAGTTCCACGTCATTTTGAAGTCTTAAGAAATAAGCACCGAATGAACGTAATGAACCTATAAAGTAGAGAACGATTTAAAAACCCTGTAAACGGTAACAGAGAGCAGGCACTGTGAATCAAAGAAAGTCTTATTGCTCAGTAGACTTAAACTTAGATTAATTGAACAAACCAAGACGGCTCTTTTACTGCTATAATGACGTGTGAAAATACAGTCTTAACCAAAATGTTTCCATACTGTTTATATTGATGTTATGATCTGACAAACATGATGAGTTGTTATTCTGGTCTGTATAAGTTCTTTTGAGCATTTGTTCGTCAAAGCACATATACATACCTGTTTTTTTTATAAAAGGATGTGCTTTTAATATAATCTTTTTAGAAACCTATAAACATTTTGTTCAGACAATTTCTCTGTACTTGGTGTAGTCATGCTTCGTCACGTGCCAGGAGTTATAGGAAGTAAAATTGTTCGGCTGTCCAGAAATGAAATGAAGCAAACGGACATTGCCAGAATAGTAGAGTAGCCCAAGTGTACTTTATCCAGAATCCTGAAATGTTATCGGTCTAGAGGAAGCGTTGTTCTAGAAAAGTCTACTGGTAGATACCGAGAAACTACTGCTCGAGATGACCGTTTTGTGATCAGTTTAACACATCAAGGTAGAAAGAAGTCTTGCAATACCTTAAGTCATCTAAAAGAAAAGTGAATAGGAAATTGACCAAAAAAGGTTATTTTGCAAGAAGGGCTATCTGCAAACCGATGTGAACCAGAATTCAACGTTCTCAATATGTTACTTGGGCAAGAAAGCATGCTAGGACACTGGCGACATGTCATCTTTTCAGATGAGCCCTGTTTCCGGTTTGTTAATGCTAAAGATAAGATTCGTGTTCATCGTTTGCCTGGAAAACAGATGAGGGACGGCGGTCTATCCCACAGGGAACATACCTGTTGATGCAGCACATATTTGAGAAGCTATTTATCATGGTGGAAAACTGCTCTTCATATCCTCCAGGGAAACGTCAATGACGCCTTTTAAAGGCATCACATGGAAATGATATTTCTGCCATATTTTAGGGCAAGGTTTTGCAATAACTTTGTGTTCCAGAATGACAATGCTACTGCTCACAGTGGGTGTATTGTACAGGATTATTTTGACTAGGAGAACGTTACAAGATTTCCATGGCCAGCAAATTCTCCAATTTGCAATCCCATTGATAACTGTTGAGCAGAGCTGAGCCGGAAAATTGCTAACCAAGACTCTAAAGCAGCTACTGTAGTTGGGTTGCAATGCCTTCTAATGACAAGTTGGGATAAAATCAGGGTCGATTACATCAATAACCTCATCGACAGCATGTCACGTTGCCTTGCAAAGGTTATTATAGTACGAGGAGGACCAACCAAGTACTGAATGTTTAATATAAACTGATATAAAGTTACAGATGTTACTTATAATAATTTGATGTTATATTTTATCATTATATATGTTTTGGTAAGGTTTTGTTAGGATAAGTGAAATGCTGAATCACACATCTTTCTACTGATGTCTGATAAAAATGTTTGTTGTTCTAATAAATCGTTCATGATGTCCATAGAACCTGTCTCATTATACAAAGTATACTTGTAGATGTTTAATATAACGTGTATTTCTCAGTTTGACAGTGCTAAGTGTATTTATATTCCATACTAATAATAATGATCTTATTTGTTACAAAATATGCAAACATTTTGGTCAAGACTAACATCTACAGTTTACCGTGACTTACAGACGTTTTCGTAGATTTTATATTAACATACAATACATACAAACCTTATTTTTGTCGTAATAACCGTGATTTACTTTGACATTTAATATTTCTTCGATAAAGCACTAGATGAACTTTGTTTTTATAAACATATATGAATAAGGAGAAAGTAGAAGGTGTTAAGTTTGCGCTGAAATCGTGTGTGTATTTGAAGAAAATCCAACATTCTACTTAGGATGTAAAAACTGAACACAATTTTTTGTTGCTATACTAGTACTATATTAGTTTGAGACGAAAGCACATAAAATATATGTGTTGCGTAGATAGATATAAACACATTGCCTTTAACACAACACACAGAGCAATCCGGCCTCGTTTTTTTGTCTTTGTGTTCTTTTACGCCTTTGATAAAGGGCTGTTTATCAGCTTAAAAGCTTAGGCTTAATGAAATTTTTGATTTATTTATAACAGTAATATGAAACATTGTTATTCAGATTCCATGTGCCTTTTCTACAATTTTCAAGTTTTTTTGTGGGATTGTTAGAGCTATTTATAGAAGTCTTCATTGCTATATACATTTTTAATTACATTAAAAATATCGTAATTAATAAGTTTCTGCATGAAAAGAATACTATTTGCACTGTTAATAATAACTTTGTAATGAAGCACCAGGAGTTCAGTTGAGAGTACATTAGTCAGTTGACTGTACGTTTTCAAGACAGGAGTTTAAGCAAGTATATGTACATACATATACAGTTCTACTGCTTGTAAACGTTAGTTCACATATATGTCAGTTTTGTAAATCGATAACATAGACATGATTTGCTGATTTTTTTTTCCACATTTCCCAAAGGAAATAAATAAGGGAAATCCACCATAATAAACAGTTCATGATGTAAAAAAATCATTTACATAAATATGAGTAATGAACTTATATCTACAATACTTATAAGAAAGTATTTTTAGGCCAAATGTCAGCAACTGAGTTTTAGATCATTTAGGCTTGAAATTAAGGTGAATAACATCACGGTTTTCAAGAAATATATGTGGTCGTGTTCTTTTTTTATAAGCTCTTCCCCTATCTTAAAGAAAAATTAACTTGGACAATAAAAATTACTTGGTGTTTTCAAATTGAACGCTACTTTAGGCTCACATGGGCTAAACGACTGGGTCAGGGGAACTATAAGGTTAAGGTAAAATAATTTCCGACTACCTACCAGTAACTAGGCTAAAAACAGCCAGAAATTAACATCTACCATCACAAGAACGTTTCCAGTTTCTCTGAACCAGATAACTGGATTGACTGTCACTCTTATTAATCACATAAAGCTGAAATTGCAGATCGTGCTCAACAGCTTCACTTCTCTAACCCTGGACATTTCAATTCGTATCCCGACACGATAATCACTAGTCTACGTTTCACCCAAACTAAACTACCGTGTCAGAGACCTCAAGGTTCAAGAATATCTGTCCCTATCTTTGAACTATTAGCCAAAGGGAATGCAAACAGTGAACAACAACTGAATAGTGTGTTTATTACCAGTTTTATAACGCTTCGTAACATAGAGTGTGTGGAGCAAGTTCGCAGGCCCAAACCTTGGACCTTCCGATAGGCAGCCCGGCACGCTAAATACTAGGATATTCTGTTTGCATAATCTAGTAAAGCCAAAAATCGTCTTCTAAAACCACTTATAGTTAATGGCATGTACTTACTTAGCTTGCATTGTAAAATTCATTAAACATCGGTCTATAACATGTTCTTTTGCGTGCTTAAACACAGTCAAAACGTTGTTACTATCGTCAGATTGGTTCTAGCTACTGAAAACTCCAATATAAGTATTTTCATTAATTATTATATCTAATTATATTCTAAAATGATAATTTATGGCAGAATGTTTTATGCAATGAGAACAAAAATAAGAAATAATGATAAGAAGGGTAAAGACGAAACTTTACGCTTTAGCAAAAGAAAATAAACCGATCTGATGGACCTGAAAGGTGAGGAGTGTGTTGTGTTTATCTTTTCAACATGCTAGTAGTATTATATATTTTGAATTATTTTAGTTTATGTAAAGTAATTTTTATCAACGTATGTTAAAAAACAAAGATAGGATACTCTTTTAACTTCAATAAATCAACAAACACTCATTTAACATGAAAAACAAAAGATAATTTTACATGAAAAATCAACGGAAACTCCTTTAACATGAAAAATAAGATACTTTTACATGAAAAATCAACGGAAACTCCTTTAACATGAAAAAAAACAAAGGATATTCCTATAACATGAAAAACCAAAGGATACTTCTTTAACATGAAAAAACCAAAGGATGCTTCTTTAACTTCTTTAACATGAAAAAATCAAAGGATACTCGTTTAACATGAAAAATCAACGGATAGTTTTTTAACATGAAAAATCAACGAACACTCCTCTAACATGAAAAATCAACGAACACTCCTCTAACATGAAAAATCAACGAATACTCCTCTAACATGAAAAATCAACGAATACTCCTCTAACATGAAAAATCAACGAATACTCCTCTGACATGGAAAATCAACGGATACTCCTCTGACATGGAAAATCAACGGATACTCCTCTGACATGGAAAACCAACGGATACTCCTCTAACATGGAAAATCAAAGGATACTCCTTTAACATGGAAAATCAACGGATACTCCTTTACCACGAAGAAATCAACGAATACTACTTTAACGTAAAAAATACACAATTACTATTGTTATTATCAAAAATATATGGATACTCTTTTAACAAAAATAAATATTAAAGTTATCTGATACAATTGTTACCCAAAATATTTCCTATTAGTCGAAAGAAAAATTGTTATGAGCTGAAAGTAAACTAATTAATAAATTTAAAGATAACATCGAAACTTTTATTAAACAAACAGTGGAGTAACACTGGAAGTCAGTTAACTGATCGTATATATTATTTCTAATAGCTTCTACGAGTAGCAGTTTGTTGACATTCTGGGAAGTCGTTTCTTTGTTTTATAATTTTGTGCAAAGCTAGCTGCATTAACTTATAATATAACCAACTGCAACTAAAAGTCAACCCAGTAATTGATATTGGCAAGAGTTATCTATGCATAGCTGTACCCATTTTTAAACGAATAGAGCGAAGGCAGCTATATAACAGCGGCCACTATTATGTAAATGTCAGAGTTAACGATCAATCTTACAATGCACCTACAAACCCAAAGTGCGGAGTGTATTTTTGCGGCAAACTGTTTGTGATCCACGAATCCTTGGCTTCAAGGTCTGGGCGCTCTAACACCTACTGCACCCAGTACCTGGGAAAGAATCATTCCCCGTGTATATAAACTGTTACAAAATTAAACGCAAACACTTTTGCTGTCTTTAAAGGCCTGGCTGTGTTGAACTAGTAGGTTATAATAATAGATTCACAGTTGTAAGGTTTTCTTTGTATTTATAAGTTACACATTGTTAGAGACGTTAGCACTAACATTTTTCTTGCTTTTATGACTACACATTGTTACAGACGTTACCATTGATATTTTTCTTGATTTCATGGTTATACATTGTTACAGACGTTAGCACTAGCATTTCTTTTACCTTCATAGCTACACAGATGTTAGCACTAGCATTTTTCTTGCCTTCATGATTACCCATTATTCCAAATAATGAGCTAGCATATATTTTGCTTTCACGGCTACACATTGTTACAAATGTTGATCCAGTATTTTTCGTGTCTTCTTGCGCTACCTTTTGTTGCAGACTTTTGACTAACATTTTCCTGCTTTACAAAAATGTACCAGTTATATTATCATTGAATATCTACGATAATCTGTTTAAAATAATGTTTTAAAAAAATCTGCACATTTAAATTTATTATATGAGTTCTAATCTATTACATGAGTTCTAATCTATTACATGAGTTCTAATCTATTACACGAGTTCTAATCTATTACACGAGTTCTAATCTATTACACGAGTTCTAATTTATTACACGAGTTCTAATTTATTACACGAGTTCTAATCTATTACACGAGTTCTAATCTATTACACGAGTTCTAATCTATTACACGAGTTCTAATCTATTACACGAGTTCTAATCTATTACACGAGTTCTAATCTATTACACGAGTTCTAATCTATTACACGAGTTCTAATCTATTACATGAGTTCTAATTCTCTTGCTCCAAGCCATTTTTAGCCATGGCATAGCGACTCATAGGATTCCCTCTTGATTTAGGTATATAACGATTTAGTGATCTGTTTCGTATCAAATTATCGTAAGCAATAATTAAACACTGGTTGTCCTTAAGTAATCTACTAATTAGTCCAGTTATCATAAACAATGATTAAACACTGGTTGTCCTTAAATAATCTACTAATTAGTCCAGTTATCATAAGCAATAATTAAACACTGGAAATATACTACTAATTAGTCCAATTATCATAAGCAATAATTAAACACTGGAAATATACTACTAATTAGTCCAATTATCATAAGCAATAATTAAACACTTTTCAGATGAAGACCGATAAACTAACTAATAAGTCCAGTTATAACTAACATTGATAAAAAGCAAGGCAGATAATGGAACAAACATTTAATACTTTGCACAAATTATTACCATTTTTGATAATCTGTGATTATTAACTTGGGTTTGAAGAAGTTGCTCTAACAAAGGTGCTGAATACAGTGTAAAGTGCTCTACCCACGGCCGAATACAATGTAAGTTGCTCTAACAAAGGTGCTGAATACAGTGTAACGGTGCTCTACCCACGGCCGAATACAGTATAAGGTGCTCTAACAAAGGTGCTGAATACAGTGTAAGGGGCTCTACCCATGGCCGAATACAGTATAAGGTGCCCTAACGAAGGTGATGAATACAGTGTAAGGGGCTCTACCCATGGCCGAATACAGTATAAGGTGCCCTAACGAAAGTGATGAATACAGTGTAAGGGGCTCTACCCATGGCCGAATACAGTGTAAGGTGCCCTAACGAAGGTGATGAATACAGTGTAAGTTGCTCTAACAAAGGCGCTGAATACAGTGTAAGGGGCTCTACCCATGGCCGAATACAGTATAAGGTGCCCTAACGAAGGTGATGAATACAGTGTAAGGGGCTCTACCCATGGCCGAATACAGTATAAGGTGCCCTAACAAAGGTGATGAATACAGTGTAAGTTGCTCTAACAAAGGCGCTGAATACCATGTTCGTGTGTTTTTTTTAATAATGCTATATTAACAAACACCATTACTAAATAACCATGTTCTCAGTGTGTTACAGTAAACAGGTTTGAAATTTATCGTATCACGAAAAGAAACATTTCCAGAGATAAGAAATTTTTACATTTTGTTTTAGGATTTTTTCTTAGTTTTTCATTGTTTCAGTTTTTCCTTAGTTAATCAAGGTGCACGTACAACAAATAAAAAGTGAAGGTATATCTTAGTCGTTTTTATACACCATAATTGTTTGTCATAGATATTTCTGACCCAATAGTGGGTTTTGACCTTTGCTCTTATAGAGCCCCCAAGGTCCTAAAGTTCAGAGCGCATTTTTGTGACAACGGAACACGAACCATAACATCTCGGATTCACACTCTGGGCACAAACATATGATAGGCCACACCCGGCCCTTACTACTTAGAAAGTGACTGACTCACTTTCATGAACATCTAGATAACGACAAAGAAAATTTAACGCTATTGCTGGTTTTAATGAGGTCTCCTTCCCAGTGACTCAGTGGTAATTCTGAAGACATACGTTAGAAATTGGGTTTCAATACTCTTGGTGAGCTCAGTACAGAAAACCATCTCATTGTGTAGCTAGGTACTTAACATCAAACAAGCAAACAAATACAATTTAATGTAAAATATGTCATTCATGGTGAATTACTAATTAAAACTAAGTTGTTTTTATATTTTTAGTGTGGCATGCCTTTTTAAGTTCTTATTTTCAAAATGCTAGCTTCCAAATACTAAGATTAGTTAGGCCTACTGAAATTATAATTTGTTAATGCAAGAAATCTAAAAAGCGAAGAATGTTTAGTTCCAGTAAAACAGGAAAAAGTTCATTCTCGACAACATGTGAATATAAGCAAGATAAAAATGTCAATGTCATTTTAATTGAAGATGAATTCACTAACAAAACCAATCAAAAATATTCTTTGCTCATTTCTAGACTATAACTAATTATTACAATCAAAATCAATTATTTCTCTCAGAGTAAATATTAGAGAAGAGTTGAGGTCTTATAACGCTTAAAACCAGGTTTAACTCCCCACGACAGACACAGCATATATACCTCTACTGCAGATTTTTCCTTGAGAATAAACTGATTGAAAACTATATATTTTTGTATATTTGGAAACGAAACTTGGATTAAATGTTGTTACGAAAGCGGAATTCACGTGACGCTGTTAATACGTAATGAGTATCTAGAACGTTCGTGAAGGCTCGAGTGTTCTCCAGACGCCCTCTATTTCGTATATATAAGACCGGCGAGAAGTGACGGCATAGATATAGATAATTGAATAGCAGACAGGGAAATAGAGACAGATAATCGAGTCAAGCAGTAAGTAAAGTGTGCAAATCATTGTGAATTATAGCGTATATTGAAGTTAAAGTGACTGTGGAAATTCTGTGTATTGCAAAGTTGTATTGAGAAAGAATAAACTAGTTTTATTTAAGAGAGGACTTGTATCGCTGAGGTTCTTCTGAAAGAATTTCTACGGAAAATTAACAAACAAACGACCAGAGACGTAACAATATATATAGTTTAAAAATAAACTATGAGTGAAGAGTTCGTGGATCTTTTGTTATTTGCTTATTTCCACACATTTAAATAAAGTTCAAACTTTTCATCGAAAGAACATTTTTAAACTTTAAAAACAACTTTCAAAAGATTTTGACGAACATTCCTTCACATTCGGGCATTTTGTTTTCTGAAATGTGTACAGTTCATGAATCATACCATAAATTATTTCAATTTAACATGAAAAAATATTAAAATGTGAAGTATTTTCCATTTCAACAGGAAAAACAAAGCCTCGCGTATCAAACGTCACAATTAACCAGAAAGCGACCTCCTCAAATGCTATGCTACAAAATGTCTATAAAACACGTCAGCCGATTAATTCGATTTTTTTTATTGTTTGTTTATTTCAAGGGACAGCTATGTCAGAAAATTCCATACCTCCTATGTGGTTGGTTAAAGATTTCATGACAGAAATAATCAGAAGAACCTATTGAGTGAGAAGCTTCGAGACTGATATTTATTGTTTCAATTCTCTATAGTAATAATACTTAGTCTTTGTTCATAACTGTGTCATATCTTTTAAGAAGTATCAGTGTCAAAAAGACGCTCGTGCTCGTCAAAGATGTATATAATACGGATATATGTAACGTGAGTGAGAGAGAAGCTGTCATCAAATGCTTTAGTTTTCGTGACACATGGGATATTCTCTTGTCATTCAAGTATATTTATCTACTTTTTCAGTTTTAAGTTGACCAACATACCTCATGGAAAAAGGCTACGAAGTGAAGATTCTAGTAAGTGAATCGAAATGTCACAAGATATTTTTTGTTGATGAAACGTAACTGCAAATGTTTTTATTGTAACATTTTTTTATTTAACATCAACAACTGCAAGAACCATCAATACCGTAAACATAAATATGAAGTATCAAACCAAAAAACAAAACGATTTACATATTTGTCTTGTATTTATCATAAGGACTAAAATTTATCTAGGTCTGATTGTACATTCACTTCCTCGAGAGAAATCGATCCATTTTCCAGGTCTTATTTTTCAGAATATTCTCCATACAAACTTATGCGTTTTCTTTTTCACCTAGAAGCAATAAGGAAAATCAACAAGTATAATATATAGATTAGACTAGTGAAACATGATGTGATAGATAATACACTGCAGAAGCATCATGGAAAATCAGGTCTTATAGTGTAAAACGTCTAAATTAACTATTTGTTAATCGATGGTTTGTAGAAGCATCATGGAAAGTCAGGTCTTATAGTATATAAAATCAAAACTAGCGATCTGTTAGTCGATAGTTTGCAGAAGCATCATGGAAAGATAGGTCTTATAGTGTAAAACGTCTAAATTAACTATTTGTTAATCGATAGTTTATAGAAGCATCATGGAAAGTCAGGTCTTATAATGTATAAGGTCTAAACTAGCGATCTGTTAGTCGATACTTTGCAGAAGCATCATGAAAAGTCAGATCTAATATTGTATCAAGTCTAAACTAGCGATCTGTTAGTTGATAGTTTGCAGAAGTATTATAAAAAGTCAGGTGTTAAAGTGTATAAAGTCTAAACAGGTGATATGTTACTTAATAGTTTGCAGACGCATCATGGTAAGTCGGGTATTATTGATCATAAAGTATGAACTAACGATCTGTTAGTTGATAGTTTGCAGAAGAATCATGGAAATTCAGGTCTTATAGTGTACAAAGTCTAAACTAGCGAGCTATTAGTTGGTAGATGCAGAAGCATCATGAAATTCAGGTTTTATAGTGCATAACGTGTAAACTAGCGATCTGTTAGTTGGTAATTTGCAGAATGTATAGTGTACAAAGTCTAAACTAGCGATCTATTAGTTGGTAGATGCAGAAGCATCATGGAAAGTCAGGTCTTATAGTGTACAAAGTCTAAACTAGCGATCTATTAGTTGCTTGTTTGCAGAAGCATCATGGAAAGTCAGGTCTTATAGTGTACAAAGTCTAAACTAGCGATCTATTAGTTGCTTGTTTGCAGAAGCATCATGGAAAGTCAGGTCTTATAGTGTACAAAGTCTAAACTAGCGATCTGTTAATTGGTAGTTTGCAGAAAAAGTATAGTGTTTAAAGACTAAATTAGTAATTTTTACTTGATAGTTTACAGAACCATAATAGAAAGTCATGTATTATAGTTCATAAAGACTAAACTAGCGAGAAGTTAATTGATAGTTTGCAGATGCATCATCGAAAGTCGGGTTTTTAGTGTTTAATGTCTAAACTAGCGATCTGTGAGTTGATAGTTTGTATAAGCATCATGGAAATTCATGTCTTATAGTAAAGAGAGACAAAACTAGCAGTCTGTTAGTTGAAAGGCCCGGCATGGCCTGGTGGTTAGGACGCTCGACTCGCAGTCTGCTGGTCGCGGGTTTGAATCCCCGTCACACCGAACATGCTCGCTCTTTCAGCCGTGGGGTGGTTATAATGTGACGGTCAATCCCACTATTCGTTGATAGAGTATCTCAAGAGTTGGTGATGACTAGCTACCTTTCCTCTAGTCTTACACTGAAAAATTAGGGACGGCTAGCGCAGAGTGCCCTCGTGTAGCTTTGCGCGAAATTCAAAACAAACAAACAAACTGTTAGTTGAAAGTTTGCAGAAGAATCATGGAAAGTCAGTTCTAATAGTGTATAAAGTCTAAACTAGCAATATTTTAGTTCATAGATTGCAGAAGCATCACGAAAAGTCAGGTATTATATTGTATAAAGTCTAAACCAGCTATTTGTTAGTTGATAGTTTGCAGAAGCATCGTGAAAAGTCAAGACTTATAATGTATAAAGTCTAAAATAGCGATCTGTTAGTCAATACTTTGCACAAGCATGATGGAAGATCAGGTCTATAGTGTAAAAAGACTAAACTAGTGATCTGTTAGTTGATAATTTATAGAAGCATCATAGAAGTTCTGGTCATTTAGTGTATATATTTTTAACTAGCGATTTGTTAGTTCATAGTTTGCAGAAGAACAATGAATGGAAAGTCATGTCTAATATTGTATAAACTAAAGATCAGTTTGTTGATAGTTTGCAGAAGCATCATTGAAAGTCAGGTCTTATAGTGTACAAAGTCTAAACAAGTGATCTATTAGTTGGTAGTTTACAGAAGCATCATGGAAAGTCAGGTCTTATAGTGTATAAAGTCTAAACTAGCGATCAGTTAGTTGATAGTTTGCAGAAGCATCATCGAAAGTCAGATCTTTTAGTGTTTAATCTCTAAATTAGCGATCTGTTAGTTGATAGTTTGTATAAGCATCATGGAAAGTCATGTCTTATAGTGTATAAAGACAAAACTAGCGATCTGTTAGGTGACAGTTTGCAGAAGAATCATGGAAAGTCATGTCTTATAGTGTACCAAGTCTAAACTAGCGATCTATTAGTTGGTAGATGTAGAAGCATCGTGGAAAGTTGGGTGTTATAGAGTATAAAGTATAAACAAGCGATCTGTTAGTTGCTAGTTTGCAGAAGCATCATGGAAAGTCAGGTCATATACACTGAGTGATCACAAGTAAATAGAAACGTAATTCTTCTACATTTAACTGATTTATGCTAACTAATTTGTGTTCTCAGAGCACTATATAAATGAAAATGGTCGGCACACAAATTGTTTTGTGCTACAACATGCCTAGAACTCAAGGTTCTCTCGAAGTGTC
>NW_013666802.1:119336-120370 GCF_000517525.1 Limulus polyphemus
GAGTACAAAGTCTAAACTAGCGATCTTTTAGTTGGTAGTTTACTGAAGCATCACGGAAAGTCAGATCTCATAGTGTATAAAGTTTAAACGAGCAATTTGTTAGTTGATAGTTTATAGAGGCATCGTGCAAATTCAAATATTATAGTGAATAACGTATAAACTAACGATCTTTAGTTGATAGTTTGCAACAGTATCATAGAAAGTCAGGTCTTTTAGTTTATAAAGTCTAAACTACGGATCTGTTAGTTGATAGTTTACAGAAGCATCATGGAAAGTTGGGTGTTATAAAGTATAAAATTTAAACTAGAGATCTGTTAATTGGTAGTTTGAAGAAGCATTATGGAAATTCAGGTCTTAGTGTTTAAAGTCTAAACTAGCGATCAGTTAGTTGATAGTTTGCAGAAGCATCACGGAAACTAAGGTCTTTTAGTGTATAAAGTCTAAACTAGCGATATCTTAGTCGATAGTTTACTGAAGCATCATGGAAAGTCAGGTCGTATTGTGTGTATAGTCTAAACTAGCGATCTGTTAGTCGATACTTTACAGAAGAATTATGGATGTCAGGTCGTATTGTGTGTATAGTCTAAACTAGCGATCTGTTAGTCGATACTTTACAGAAGAATTATGGATGTCAGGTCTTATACTGAAACATTGTTTAAAATAGCTATTTTTTAGGTTATAGTTTGCAGTGGGATCATGGAAAGACATGGTCTTATATTGTATAAGGTATAAACAAGCGATCTATTAGTTTATAGTTTCCAGAAACATCACGGAAACTAAGGTCTTTTTGTATATAAAGTCTAAACTAGTGATCTGTTAGTTCATAACACACAGAAGCATAACGGAAAGTCAGATCTTATAGAGTATGAAGTCTAAACTAGCAATCTGTTAGTTGATAGTTTATTGGTGCATCGTGGAAGTCAAGTCTTATAGTGTATAACGTATAAACTAACGATCTTTTAGTTGATAGTTTGCAGCAGTATCATAGAATGTCAGGTCTTATAGTGTATAAAATCTAAAAAAGCGAAATGTTA
>NW_013666802.1:121370-124460 GCF_000517525.1 Limulus polyphemus
TTTGGTCTGATATTTTAGATTGGATGGATTGGATTATGAAACAATTATTTCGAGATTGTAAAGCTCGATTTGATATCTGTTCTGTAATTCGAGTTGTTGCTCGACTGCGGTTCGTTTTGGTGAGTTATTTTTGACAGTTCTTTCTTATTTGTTTATTACTTTTCATTTGTATATTTGTGTTCATGCATTCTGGATTATATCTTGTTATTGAGTTCCTAATTATATCGGATCAACCATGTCAGTCGCCTAGTCGTGTTCGTCCAAACCTTTATTCCCGACCCAATGAGGGTGTACCCCGAAAACCTGCAACTCTTGGTGTTTCTCCTTCCTGGGTTGACTGCTTGGACTCGGATAGCTCTTCAACTACTACTGATGTTCCGCGACTGTAGTATGCTGCCGTTGTCTCATCATCGTCCTCTGGTTCAACTACCTCTACTGTCACTCACAAGTCTACTGCTGGTTCTACTTCATCTACTGTTTCTTCCTCTACCACCTTTACTCAGTCGATTCCTGCCTCCACTCGATCCGCCTATTCTGATGAAGCGCTCGGACTTATGGAAACTACTGAAGCTCCTCAGATTACTGTTCTCCTACTTTTGGGCATAGAGCCCCCGTATTTCTCTACAAGGACCCTCTTTCTCGAACTTTTTAAATACTGCCTTCGTTCTGACGTTCATCAACTAATTGCAACGAGAAGTGGCATAATTGTGAAAACTGTTAACCCTCAATTGTGTGATATACTGCGTACCAAACTGGGCCTGCTTAATCTGGGTCAATCTACCATGCTCACTCAACTTCGCTCCCCTGCTCTAAAACAATATCCTCTTCCTCGTCGTACACCTCTTTTCTGTTGTGTCTATCCATGGTGTTGATCCTGGTATCACTGAAAAAGAAATTCTCTCGAACTTCTACTTCAAAATATATCAGTCAAGCGTATCATTCGGATTCAAAATTCCTCAGGTCCTACCTTCGTGATTTGGCTGAGAATAGTGACACTGTAAATCATATCCTGTCTAATGGAGCATTTCTTTTCCGTCAATGCCATCGGGTTGAAGCTTCACATTCCCCGGCCTCCCAGGCTTTGCGCTGTGAGAGGTGCTTACTATACAACTCAAATACCACTATCAAATGCCCTAACCAACCAGTTTGTTCTCATTGTCGTGGACCTCATCTCCTTCGCCAATACTCTCGCTTAAGCTCTCCTCTCATCTGCAATACTTGCTATCCTGATCATCCTACATACTCCTCTAAGTGTCAGGGTAAACCTACCCCCCAAGACTGATGATCCTGCTTCTGTTGCTCCAATGCATACCACTGATGCAATTATCCCTCCATCCAACTCTGTTGCTATGTCTCCTACCACGGAGGATATCATCCGTTTTGTCACATTGATAGAACAGAATATTCTCCCCTTCCAACGTACGTTCATTCTAGATCATATTATCCGTGCTGCCAAGACTGTCTTTCGCCTTCACATGCAGACCACTTATTCTGGACTTAACTCTCACTTTCTATTTTGGGATCTGGCAGAGACTACAAGTTGAAGTTTTTATTTGTCAATATTCGCTCTTTTTTTCATAACCTCCCCTCCTGGAGATCTTGTTGGATAGAGGCTCCTATGGTTGTGTTCTCCTTAATGAAACTTTTCTGAAACCCACTCAAAGGATCTATCTGTCAGGGTAAACTCTCCATCGCTATGATCATCCTTTGGGTCGGGCTCGAGCAGATGTGACAATTGCTACTCGTACTCGCCTTCCCATGTGCCTACATTCACTTCTGCAATCCACTTACCCTGAGCATTTGATAGCTACTGTTTACTTCCCATCTCGTATCATCACTATTGCTACAATCTACATTCGTCCCAGAGTTACCTTGCCCAACGCCTTTCTCTCCTTTCTGGACCACTCTTTTTGCAACCATATTCTTCTTGCTGATGTCAACTACCACAGTAGGACCTCTGCCGAACTTTCCTATTTTCAGTCCTCCTTATGTTCCATTTATGGTTCTTTGCTACCCCTGCCAGCCCCTAGTCGTTCAATTTCTCATTCGTCACCTAATATTGTCTTTGTTTCTTCCAACCTGGTTCCTTTTATCAATCTACAGACGTGTCCTCCCGTTCGTAGTGATCATCTCCCCGTAGAAATTTGTGTCTATTCACAGTCCTTGTTTGTTCCTCGTGCTTCCCATCGGACTCATTTAAATTCGTTCTGCCGGCTGGAAATCTTATGCTTCACACATTACTAATGCCATACCAGATATGAATCGACCTCGTACCACAGCAGAATATGTTGTCTCATTTGCCACCTTACTCACCATTCTTCTCTCTGGTGCCAGTGCTTTATACATACTGACTTCTTCTTCAGCTCCCCATAAACCAACCTTACCTCGTGGAGCTGTTCAACACCTTTCTTCTTTCCTCGGGATTTTTTTTCTGGTTCCTGGAAGTTATCCACTATTCTGCTTTTTCTGAAACCAGGTAAACCTGTCTCTGATGTTAATTCGTATCGTCTTATCAGCCTCACTAGTGTTTTCGGTAAAACATTTGAATGCATCCTTGTTGCCCATCTTCATCAATTCATAGCTGCTCACAACCTGCTGCCTCATACACAGGCGGGATTTAGCCCACGCATTTCTACTTTGGATCAATTTCTCAAATTGTCTGACTCACATTCAAATCATTTCAACACTCAAAGACCCTCCTGCATGCTCCTGTTTGATTTCCGGCGTGCTTTTGGGGCCTGAATCCTCCACTTTTGATATACACATACAAGACATTTATCAGACCCTGCTTAACCTATGGACATACAGCTTGGCTATCTACTTCTCTGATGATTTACGCTCGTCTCCAGGTTTTGGAGTGCCATACCCTCTGACTCGCCTTTGACGTCAAACTCCCTAGTTCCACTTCTGACCTTTATCGCCGTATAAACTTTCCTCATATTCTGTTACAGCTTCGCACTCGCTACGTAAATAAATGTTTTCGTGACCACAATTTCATCTTCTCCGATGTTCTCGCCACCACTGTACACACTCCGAGAAGCATTTTGGCACCATCCGATCACCTACTGAACCTTTATGTTGTGTCTCTCA
>NW_013666802.1:125329-141037 GCF_000517525.1 Limulus polyphemus
ATACCTATAGAATAATAGGTTCCCTTTTTGTGAGTGTAAAACACTTAAATACACCAGTTTATTTTCGATTCCTCACTACTATAAAGTCTTGATTTGGTCTGATATTTCATCGGTAGTAGTGTCCAGAGTCACTGATAAGGAATGGAATTCTCCGAAACTAGTCTGGTTAACAGATACACACCCCAATGAACAAATAGACCATTCCAAACTTTTATTTCTTGTTAAACAAAGGTTTAAACAACTCTATTTATTCAAGTAAAGTCTTATATTATATAAAGTCAAAATTAGCGACCTGTTAGTTGATAGTTTGCAGAAGCATCACAGAAAGTAAGGTCTTATAGTGTATAAAGCATAAACTAACGATATCTTAGTTGATAATATCCAGCAGCACCATCGTAAGTCAGGTCTTATAGCGTATAAAGTCTAAACTAGCGATCTATTAGTTGATAGTTTGCACCCATATTTTTCCGGATTGTCTCATCCATCTGCACATATCGCGTTTTCCCCATTTTCCGCATTCTGTGCTGACTTGCACTCTTACCCTTTTGTTATTAATTTTCACCATTTTTCTTTTTTCCGTCGTAAACACATCGTTTTGTGAGTTACCTTGTTTTGAACTTTTTAAACCGTGTCATACACTGAACTCTCATAACTGTGTCAATGTGGTTTGGTCTAAGAACAACAACCAAACCCTACTACTTTTTTTTCAAATGATATAGCTACATTGTTCCAATTTAACTAGAGATTGTGAAGTCGAGACTTATTAGATGGCAAGTGATGAGATGGAGAATTGTAGCATTATCATAAGAAGTATCATGGTCATTGGGACACACAAGTTTATAAAGCTAGATTTAACTGATCACGGCTAATTACATCCAAAGCACGAGACAGTACATCGCTCACTGGAGAAGACATCACATCTATATAATTAATACGTATGCGTTTGTCTATCCGGTACATTCTGGCACATATATGGATTAAACGCTACAACTCTCATATTGTGGAAGAATCTTTGCACAAGGAGTCCGGATTGCATATTGGCCTTTCCTTCAGAGTCATCTTACTTGTTTTTACTTAGTCAAATTGTTTAATGTAAAATGTATGGCACACGATGGCACAGTATCGTTGCCATGACTAGCTTCGATTTGAACTTCAGTTTTTTTTATTATTTGCAAAGTATTTCAAACAAACAACCCCTAACCTACGAGTAATTTCCTAAAAAATGAATATTATACTAATATCAATTTTTATACGCTTTCAAAACCAAATGCTTATCACTTCGTGAAAATGCATTCAGACGTTTCTGCATAATCAGCAATGTTTGCCTTCAGTACAACATTAGATTTACTTTACTTTGCAATAATTTAGCTTCGGTTCGTTTCATAGACTACTATAAATATCTTTTAGCTACTTTTTTTTATTTATTACTGGTTTTTTCTTCGTTTTGTGAGTTACCTTGTTTTGAACTTTTTAAACCGTGTCATACACTGAACTCTCATAACTGTTTCATACTCTGTACACTATGATAAATACCATTACTTTACTTTATGTATAATTCTATTAAATAAAGATATGTATGTGTAGTTTTATTAAAGCAAGATAAGTCTACGCGAGTTGGTTTGTCTGACCACATAAACTATTTTCAAATAAACCAGGATTGATTGATTTAACACGTAATGCCTGCAAGAAAGTGTAGCTTAAATGACGTGCGTGAAAATGATAGAATGAGAAAAATTCAAGCGAAAGGCATGAAAACTACCACAAATGTATGCGTGACAGCCGAGATGGACCAATGAGTCTCTTGTTCTCCCTAAACATTATGTTATGCTATATAAATACACCTCATGTCACATAAGAATCTGGTTTTACACAATCTACTATTTCTGTACAAGACATGTGGTATTATACAAGGTCCAGCTTTTACACAATGTGCTAATTCTATAAAAGACGTCTAGATCGGTTCCTTATATAGCATATTAACACAGAATTCTATTTATTTGGATTATTGTAACTGAAGTATTAAGATATTTGTTACTTAGTTTAAAATTTTGTTATTCATATGATTTTACACTTTTTATCTATATATTTGTTTTATATGTACTGTTCCATTACTTTTCGATATAGCTAAAGAGTAAGATTTATGATATTATTTTCTATTGTCACCTAGGCAAGGTTTTATTTAGGACTATTCCAAAAGTCCTATGTTGCTGAACTTCTTGAGATATTATTGGAATTATGGCCAAAAATACCTAACTTTTATCATTATAGGCATTAATTTTCTGGTTTATAGCATTAAGTGTTTCCAGCTCATTTGTAATGCAGAAATTTCTATATTAACGTAAATTTTGCTTTTAAATTACTTTAAATGGGCTTTCATTATTGGTGGAGTAGGAGAGGTATGTAAAGTTTTGTGTACACTGGCGTTTCGCTTTTCAAGAGAGAAGTAATCAGTGAGAGTGCACTAAAATCATACAAGTAATTTTTACAATCCCCTCTTTCTTTAATGTTAGTTTCATTAAATAGGTTTGTTAAAATGTTTAATAAATATAATACGTTTATTTTCATCTTCTTCATTTAGTTATCATATATTTTGTTTGGACTAATCTGTAGATGGGCAACTCGTATAAATCCTCTAAGCTGCTAAACGCTCAGTGGTTAATTCGGAACGTAAATGATGAATCAATATAATGTAATCATTATAATTTTTTTTATACTCACAATCGGAAAGGTATATTACATTAGTTTAGGTTAATATCTGTTGTGATTAGCATGAATATCGTTGTATTGATAAGTTCTGTACAAGTCATCTGTTATTACACAAAGGCTTCCTATTCTTTCGAGTCCTTATAGTATACATGACTCTAGTTTTCCTTCAACATCTGTCAACCACGAATTTTCTTTGTAATAATGATGAATTTAGTTTGTTGAAGGTCCTGTCACTGTTGATGATACTGATAATACATATGTCTCTGGTTTGTTCAAGGTCCTGTCACTGTTGATGATACTGATAATACTGATGTATTTGGTTTGTTCAAGGTCTTGCCACTATTGATAATACTGATAATACACATGTCTCTGGTTTGTTCAAGGTCCTGTCACTGTTGATGATACTGATAATACTGATGTATTTGGTTTGTTCAAGGTCTTGCCACTATTGATAATACTGATAATACACATGTCTCTGGTTTGTTCAAGGTCCTGTCAATGTTGATGATCCTGATAATACTGATGTCTCTGGTTTGTACAAGGTCCTGTCACTGTTGATGATCCTGATAATACACATGTCTCTGGTTTGTTCAAGGTCCTGTCACAGTTAATGATACTGATAATACTGATGTATTTGGTTTGTTCAAGATCTTGCCACTATTGATAATACTGATAATACACATGTCTCTGGTTTGTTCAAGGTCCTGTCACTGTTGATGATACTGATAATACTGATGTCTCTGGTTTGTTCAAGGTCCTGTCACTGTTGATGATCCTGATAATACTGATGTATCTGGTTTGTTCAAGGTCCTGTCACTGTTGATGATACTGATAATACACATGTCTCTGGTTTGTTCAAGGTCCTGTCACTGTTAATGATACTGATAATACTGATGTATTTGGTTTGTTCAAGGTCCTGTCAGTGTTGATTATCTTGATAATATTGATCACTCCTGTATGCTTATGGTCCTGCTACTATTGATAATCCTGATATTATTGATCCCTCCTGTATGTTTAAGACCCTGCAACTGTTGATGATTCTGACAATATTGATATCTCTGGTTTGTTCAAGGTCCTGCCACTGTTGATGATCGTGATATTATTGATCACTCCTGTATGCTTATGGTCCTGCTACTATTGATAATCCTGATATTATTGATCCCTCCTGTATGTTTAAGATCCTACAACTGTTGATGATCCTGATAATACTGATGTTTCTGGTTTGTTCAAGACCTGTCACTGTTGATTATTCTGATAATATTGACATCTCTGGTTTATTCAAGGTCTAGTCACTGTTAACATTGGATGTTTTCACTACTGAGAAACTTAAACTTTTATGCTGGATTTAAAGTATTTCATTACATAATGTATAATACACATTTTTATATCCAATACAGATTTGTAAGTTTCAGTTTTATTCATTCGAGCTTCCAAAAAACGACAAAATATGAGTAGTTTTTCAGCAGGTTAGAATATATTATAACAATTCTTGGGTATCTTATTAGAGGACAGCTGTTCTTGTTACTTTGAATAAAGTCTGCATCAAATTTTACGGCACTGCAGGCGACATATGCACAGTTCTTTAACACTTCCTCGTTAAGAGATAAAAATCCAGTCTCAACTGCTGGTTTAGATAAAAAAAAGAAGAAAGTTTTTAAAAACCAGGGAAACCATGAAATACTGTTATTTAAAATAAATGTAGATTTTAAGCACTAGGAATATTGCTGTTAAAATTATTTCATAAAATTAAGCTAAGACTTTTCATTCATTTAATATAATATAATTCCTCATACAATAAAAAAAAACAGTTTTCAGGTGTTTGTGAAAAAACATCTAAACCCGGTTAACGTAAAGCCAACAATTTTATTTTTATAGAGTTTGTCACTGAGATGAAAATAATTTATCGTAGAGTCAGCAACGTTTTGTTCAGAAAGTCAGTTATTGGAATACAAATTAAAACTTGAAGATTATATATTGTAATTAAAAGCGCTAACGTGTTTCTCTCTAAATATTCACCTCGTCAATATTTATCATCTTAAGCTACAAGTTTGAAATATAAATAATTCAAAACTATCTGAATGAGTATTTATTGTTTTTTCATTAAAGACAGAGGAATAAAGTATCATTTAAAGATACCTTACTGAATGACTCTTCATGAAGCACGTGCACTGAGATTCATGGCTTTAAGTGTAGCCAACTTTAACTCAGAACTGCTAATCAGAGAGTGTTCAGTCAGTCAGTATCAACTCCAGGGTTCAAGTGTAGCCAACTTTAACTCAGAACTGCTAATCAGAGTGTGTTCAATCAGTCAGTAGCAACTCCAGGGTTCAAGTGTAGCCAATTTTAACTCAGAACTGCTAATCAAGAGAGTGTTCAATCAGTCAGTATCAACTCCTGGGTTCAAGAGTAGCCAACTTTAATTCAGAACTGCTAATCAGAGAGTGTTCAATCAGTCAGTAGCAACTCCAGGGTTCAAGTGTAGCCAATTTTAACTCAGAACTGCTAATCAGAGAGTGTTCAATCAGTCAGTATCAATTCCTGGGTTCAAGAGTAGCCAACTTTAACTCAGAACTGCTAATCAGAGAGTGTTCAATCAGTCAGTATCAACTCCAGGGTTAAAGTGTAGCCAACTTTAACTCAGAACTGCTAATCAGAGAGTGTTCAATCAATCAGTAGCAACTCTGCCTACATGACTATTCCCAAGAGCGAAATTGGTTGCCATGGTTATAACGCCCCCATAACTGGTCGACATGGTTTTTACGCTGTCATATCTATTTTTCATCTATATAACGCCCTCATACCTAAAAATGTGGAATGTGTTCAGTGGCATATCGCGACTGGCTAGAACCTAGGATTTTCCAATCCACGCACACGCGTGCGCATTAAAAGTCCCTTGAAATCTTCACCATGATAAGTAAAATCGGTGCCATGAGTTTAAAGATATTTTAAATGTTCCCTCACAATTACTAATAAATTCTGTAGGATATACAAGATTGTTATTAGTATGTATTTAGACGTGACCATGATTAGTCTGTTTAATAAACTCACTAGAAATACTTATATCTGCAAGGTTAGGGTTACTTGAATCAGCAACTGTAGAAGTAACATTTGCCTCCATTTAATTCCAGTAAATAACACTGTTATTAAACGTTGCGTTTTTAAAATGAAAGTCATTTATTCGTTTATATTTTGTACTCTTTTTGTGATTTTCAAATAGTAAAAAAACTACAGATGTTCTACAATATTAAGTAAATAGAATTATACCTCACCAATAAAAAAAGAAAAATTCAGTTTGTTTATAGGGGCTAGATATTCTCAGTTCATTAAAATTACGAATAATTTGTTTCTAATAAAAGCTGGTAACGTCTACACGTTTCAACAATTTAAGTGACAACACCATTTAACGATAGTTTATTAATCAAATTAAAACACAATTTATGTATTAGCGCCATCTAGTGATAGCCAATTAATCACATCAAACAGATTGTATGTTTTAGCACCATCTAGTGATACTAAACTAATTATAATAAATAAATGTATCTGCTACTGTCATCTAGTAACAGTAAACTAATTTAATGAGAAAAGTGCACTTTTAGCAAGCACTTGACATTAACAGGGTTTCAAAATTATATTTTGGAAACTATTTTCACAAGTCAAGCAAAGTAACTGTAGCCTTAAAATGTTTTCCTGAACTAATTGTACAAATCTGAGGAAGAATAGTATTGTTAACTACTATCTGTTTACATAAATACCCTCCTGAACAGTGTTGTTAACTACATTCTGTTTACACAAATACCCTCATGAATAGTATTGTTAATTACATTTATTTACATAAGTACCCCCATGAACAGTATTGTTACTTACCTTCTGTTTACATAAATACCCCTCATAAACAGTATTGTTAGCCACATTCTGTTTACATAACTACCCCACGAAAAATAACGTGAAATACATTTTGTTTACACGAGTACCCCATAAAGAGAAGCGTAAACTACATTTTGTTAACACAAGTGCCCATAAACAGTAGCGTGAAATACGTTTTGTTTACATAAGTACTCCATGAACAACTATCTATTAATCTGTGGAAGGAAATGTTGAAAATTCTACTGACACAAAGAAGAACAATAGTTCATAACGTTGTTTATAGCAACAACTACAACCTGCTAATATAAAGAAAAAGAATAGCTCATAGTGTTATCTACAGTAACAACTACAACCTGCTAAAATAAATTAGAACAATAGCTCATAACGTTGTCAACAACAAGGACTACAACCTGCTAATATAAAGAACAATAGCTCATAACGTTGTGTACAGTAACAACTACAACCTGCTAATGTAAAGAAGAACAATAGCTCATAACATTGTCTATAGTAACTACAAACCACTAAAACAGCTCAAACCTTGTTTGAAGCAGCTATAATATGCTAACGCAAGGAATAAAAATAGCTCATAACGTTGTCTACAATAACTACAAACCACTAAAACAGCTCAAACCTTGTTTGAAGGAGCTACAGTGTGCTAACGCAAGGAAGAAAATTAGCTCAAATCGTCGTCTACGACAACTACAGACCAATAGTTTAAGACCGGGTAATAGCTCTAAATTTGTCTACAACAGCTACAAACTGCTGACGCTAGGAAGATAATTATATCTAAATATTATCTACAGCAATTACGAACTGCAAACGGAAGGCACAGCAAGATGGTCAACATTTTATCTTTATAGCCTAAACCGGAGAGAGGGGAGGTTTTTAGCAGTTAAATTAGATTAATCAGAGGAATAGCGGTTGACATTTTTTCATAAACTAAATAATGTTAGCGTGAAGAACAGTAGTCTGAAACTTTGCATTCATAAACTTTTCGCCTGCAGGACAGTTGTTTGAAACCTTCTTGTTGTAAACTAAATTACTTTAGCCTGTAGAGCAGCAGTATGAAATGTTGTCTTTATAACTTAAACTATTTAGCTTGCAGAACCGTTGCTTAAAACGATGTCTTCATAAAATAAACGATTTAACCTAGAGAAATCAACACAGTTTCATGAGTTTATGTTTTAAGTATTAAACTACGTTTACCTTTATAGGGAGGCTAAAATACCAAATATTCTTTGCTTCTTATGATCTGTTATTCGTCCCTTTGTTTGTCTTAGTTTTGTTTTTGTTTTTATTTTCTTTTATGTTCATATGAAACTTTTATTACACTGATGTATTTAAGAAGTTTGGACACATTAATTTCAAATCGTCCAATAGATACACTTTCATTATTTCCTTATCATAATGTTTTATCATTTTATTAAAATTTCTATATCCCACTAATCTGACAAGTGCAACGTGCGTTTTCTTATTTTAAAACATCTTCTGTTTAATATGTATTGAAAGTTTCTAGTAAACTTGTACCAAAATGCAAATTATATCACTAACTTTCGTTAAAATTCAAAACACACGTCACCTAAGACATCTCTAACAAATGTATTCCGTCGTCCTCAAGAACCTTTAATGCTTACGTCTTCTGTTATTGAATGTAATTATTCTAGGCTGAATATATTTCAGCAGTGGCAGCATTAAGCGTAGAAATAAATCACTAAGCCATGAAAAACGTCTCTTCTACCAAGCAGCACCTAGTAACGAGTATAGATTGGACTAAGATTACGTCAAAAGTCGTATGTATAGAGTTTATATAGATCTTCTGAATACATAAAGGACGAGCTGGATGAAAATAGAAGTTGAAGAGCATGGTATAATTTTCGTTTGATATTTACTTCTTACATTTTCCATAAAAGAAACGCAGTAAGCTAGAAAATAATGTTTAACTTTCAAAAGAGTTATTTAATATTTTTATAAAAACCAGGTGTTCGTGATCTCGCATTATACACGATCTAGTATGGGATATGTGAAACGGAAATAATTTATTATAGCAAAGAGAAAAAAATAAGTCACGAAGTGGAAGTATATTGGTTCATATGGAATTGTCTTGTTCATGCATGCAAACGAGAAATTGACAAAATCATAATTGGGCTGATAGCTTAGAGAGAGAAAAGTTTAAAATGAAAATTATTTCAATGAAGTATTACGTTTATTTATAGTTTCACCCATCTATAAGTACTTAAAGCCAGTTAGCCCTGTATTGTATATAGGAAAAAACAACAATTCCGTGTGATGCCTTTACGATAGAACATAGTTGAACGAAACAATAATCATTTGAAACGTTAATTCAATAGAAGAAAACAGTTTAAAGGCAAAAACTATGTAAAGTTAAACCTTTCACACTATGTAAAGTTAAACCTTTCACGCCATGTAAAGTTAAACCTTTCACGCCATGTAAAGTTAAACCTTTCACGCCATGTAAAGTTAAACCTTTCACGCCATGTAAAGTTAAACCTTTCACACTATGTAAAGTTAAACCTTTCACACTATGTAAAGTTAAACCTTTCACACTATGTAAAGTTCAACCTTTCACGCCATGTAAAGTTAAACCTTTCACGCCATGTAAAGTTAAACCTTTCACGCCATGTAAAGTTAAGTCTTTCACGCCATGTAAAGTTAAGTCTTTTACACAACATAAGGTTAAACCTTTCACACAACATAAGGTTAAACCTTTCACACAATTAACAGGGAACTGCAGTACTAAGTATCTGGGAAGAATACTGTGAAGACATGAGTTGCTTAAATTCCTTGAGGAGTGAAAAATAAGATAAGTTGTGTAGAAGCTAGAAACAAACTTGAAGTAATTTGACCAAGTAAGAAGATGAGCAGTCTGCTCAGTAGTTTGTGGTAATGATAAATCAGGCAATATTTAGCAACATAACATAGTCAACAAACGCTAGATATTAACATTATTACAGTAATTACACCAAATACCACATATTAACATAATTACTGTAATATGACCAAATACCACAAGTTAACATTATTACTGTAATATTACCAAACACCACATATTGCTATAATTATTGTAAAATGACAAACACTACAGGTTAACATTATTACTGTAATATGACCAAATACAACAGGTTAAAATTATTACAGTAATATGGCCAAACACCTCAGGTTAGCATTATTACTGTAATATGGCCAAACACCTCAGGTTAGCATTATTGCTGTAATATGGCCAAACACCTCAGGTTAGCATTATTGCTGTAATATGGCCAAACACCTCAGGTTAGCATTATTGCTGTAATGACACCAAACACGACATATTAACATAATTATTGTAAAATGACAAACACCACATATTAACATAATTATTGTAAAAATGGCAAACACTATGTTTTACCAATATATCTAATATCCTTTGGATAATTAAGGTTAGTTTCGGTGTTAATAATATTGCTAGTTTATTAATTTTAATGTTATTTATATTAATATTGCTTAATTTGAAGAACAGAGGAATTCCTATAAAAACAGTGGAAAATGTTTTTAGTGACTTTGAAGCAAATAGAAAATGATTTGTTTGTAATTCATAATATATTATGTCTATGGTCACGAAGTGACTTCACTTGGCTTTTCAGTTAACATGCTAACTTGGCTTTTACAACATATTTCCAGCCCTAAAAACATAGAAAAGCTTTTAGTATGGTCAACAAAAAATCGGCTTCCTCTGACGCTTTGGTTGCTTTGATGGCTTGTTTCACTTCTCTACAATCTTTACACCCAATGACTGGAAAGCATGACATATCGGCTTTATCATGTGGTTTAAATTTTAGTGTCTTGTGTACAAGTTGTTAATATTATTATCAAATTCAGTAACCATGTTTAACAGCACTCTATGCCAAACCCATATTCTTTAATGACTAGCTTTGAAAACATTATACTCCTGTTTAACGCTCAGAGAAAATAAGAGCTCCTTTTATCATGATTTCAATTTCTTAAAGGTCATCGATAATTGTCAAGTTTAGTAAAGTTAATTTGTACTTGCTATATTTATCTTTTGTACATGGCTATTTATAAGTCACCTGATCACAAAAACCTTATATTCTAAATGCTTACATCTTAATAAACATATTTTCACCCCAGACATATTGAAAATATTTTATATTCAGAAACGTTTGTACATAATGGCATGATGCACTCTCACAGAAAGTGTTCAATATGTTTTCCAGTGTTAACAAGTCTGCTTATAATAACCGTAATCGGGCTTGTATATTTATATTTTCTCCTGAAGTTGTTTACTTGGGCTGTTTTGTAATAGCTGACTCCAACATACACGGAAATGGTTGGAGAAGTGGTTTTGGTAATTGACTGGGTCAATGAATAGCCCACACATTGTATAATGTTTAATTATACAAATCCTGTTTAATTACAAAGCGCACCCACAATATTTAATTCAAAAGTGCACCCACAATGTTTAATTAAAACGTGCACCCACAATGTTTAATTAAAAAGTGCACCCACAATGTTTAATTAAAAAGTGCACCCACAATGTTTAATTAAAAAGTGCACCCAGAATGTTTAATTAAAACGTGCACCCACAATATTTAATTAAAAAGTGCACCCACAATGTTTAATTAAAACGTGCGCCCACAATGTTTAATTAAAAAGTGCACCCACAACTGCGAACTTCATGGCCTGCCAACTTGAAATATCTTATAATCAAATTAAACCACGCAAGTCGCCATTTTAAGAATGAACCATTAAAGAGCACTTTTGAAAGTCAGGGCTGTTTGAAAATAGGTTGAGATTTTAAAGTTTTATAAGTGCACTTAAAAGGGAACGGGTAATCAGTGAATATAAATTTAGGAAGTAGGCTAAACAAAATTTTACGCTATGGAACTTTTCCAGGGTTCACTAAGTACAACATCACTAATGTTAAAAAATCACCTTGTTAGGATCATTACTATTGGTATTTTCATCTGTAATTAATTTATTCAGTTTAACGTTCTGCTTGTGTTCCAGGTGAGTCTCGGTTTTGGTGTTAATGCTGTTAATCAAGCTTAGCAGGTGGTTGTAGTCGATCTATGATAAGTTATTTTTTAGTTCATTCTTCACTAATTCATGTTGACAGATAGACTGTTTCTTTTGTTTCAATTTCAGTTCTTCTTCCAAAAGATGGCGTTGACACGAGAAATAGGCAGGTGATTCCTGGAAATAACGGTTTGCAGTTTTGAAATAGAAGAATTTGGGGATGAATTAATGATACTTGCAATTTGTTAAGAATTGAATGTCCATTGATAATTTCCAGGGTTTGAGGTCAATTTTTTCGAGCGAACGAAATAGCCGTAAAGTACCATTCCCACATCGCCGTTTAATAACACTAGCAACAGATTCATTCAACGGGAATCGAAATATAATGATGAACAGTAGAACGACGGTAAGAAATCCGAACATTTCTTGAACGTTTCGGAATATAAATATTACATCTCCAGCAAGCTATATTGAACAGTGTAAAATATTAGGTATAAAAAAATTCTAAAGTTCAGACGTTTTATAAAAGCTAATTAAAATATAGAATAAAATAATGAAGTGAATAAAAAAAAAGAATAGGATAATGCAACAACTGTAATAATATTATAGAAGTTATTTAGAACATAACTTAGTTGTAACGAAGTTGTGTTATTATTTAAAGTTGGGAGTTCAATTAGAATAAATAAACTTTCTTTAAAGTTCAATATTGGATGATCCAGATGAGATGACTTTGAAATTTTTAATCAATATTGGGTGGTTGTGGTTTTAACTATGTCTGGAGGATTTGACAGTTGTTTTCCAGTTCTCTTTGATATTCCCATATTTTCGCAGGTGTAATTGGCGTATAGTTTTGCCAATGTAAGTGGCATTACAGCCACCACATATGTATTTATTTTCTGGACAGTGTTGATAGACCTAGGTAGTAGTTACATTTCAAATGACCGTGTTCGGATCATACACATTCACTTGGTTATTCCAGTAGACATTCCCTTTGAGAAAAACTCACATCCAAATACCTGCTGGTTGAAAATCCAAGGGTTTTTCCCGATATTTCTGTCAGAATAAACCGTTTATTCTTCCTTCTCCTGTTAACATTAGATGTGAGGGATTGTAATGTCTTCCTGTTAACACTTGATGTGAGGGGTTCTAATGTCTTCCTGTAAACATTAGACGTGAGCGGTTGTAATATCTTCATCTTAACGTTAGATGTGAATGGGTTGTAATGTCTTCTTTGATGGTCATGTTGTCGCATGCAGCACGATATTACTTGGAAACTTTTATAAATGAAACTTGTGGTTTTTAAAATGTCTTTGGTGACATTTTGTTCCACTAGGCCTTAGCTGTTAATAAATAATCATTTTATGGAATTTCCTTTACAATCACTCTAAACGATTCTGTTACATGAACTATGTGTCTTAAAACACATAATATTAGGTAATAAGTTTAGAAAACATCGTTTAAACCAGTTTCTGGTACATTATGGTGCTTTTAACATCCCAAAATAACGGTAATGTGGATTCGCCATTCTGGATGCAGAACATGTAAAATATATAATTCTTAATTACATGTTATTCTACACTGAGTAGCTTTCTTAGCTAATCCTATGGATATTATAGGATGTATTTATACATAAAATCATTCCCTGTTGAAAAACGTCACATGACGTCACATCTCGTAGATAGTATTATGACAGCGGAAGTCAAGTGACGCTGGTAACACGTGATGAGTTTCTAGAAGGATCATGAAGACTCGAGTGTTTGCCAGACGGCCTCTATTTTTATATATAAGACCGGCAAATAAAGCAGAGATAATAATTGCAGATAGACAGATAATTGAGTCAAGTGAGGGGTAAGTAAAGTGCGTGAATCGTTGTGAATTATAGCGTGTGTTGAACTTAAAGTAACTGTGGAAATTGTGTGTATTGCAAAGTTGTATTGAGAAAGAATAAACTAGTTTTAATCAAGAAGTGACTTATATCGCTGAAGTTTCTCGGAAATAATTTTTACCGGAAATTATCCAACAAGCAGATGCGTAACAATATATTACACTTAGATATGTTTCACTTGTGAGTCTAGGTTTTTATAAGACTGTTTATAGGACTTTTATATTACATTTAGATATGTTTTAGATGTAAGCCTAGGTCAGGATAACAGTTTTGTGAATTTTCATTAAATTGTACTTTCAATAGAACGTTAAAACAATTTTAAATATTTTTGAGTTTTAATTACACTTATAAATTATATTTTGTACTTTTTTGACTTAGTGTGTATCTTTAAGGTTTACACATTTACAAAACTGTTCTATGTTAGATACTACTGGACTTTCACCTGAACATTTCTTTACCACCGAGAATACTCAGATTGTGATTTAGTGCAATGTAATCGAAATAAGTTTTAGTTTTCGGATTCTTGATACACAACATTACGTATTTATAATCAGTTTGCTAATAGGATCGTATTTTTACTATTTCTAAATTATTTCAATTCTAGTTAATATAGTTTGATCATAGGTTGTCGATCGATAATTCACTTTGATCGTACGTTGTCGATGATTCGCTTTGATCATACGTTATCGATGATTCACTTTGATAGAACGTTGTCAATAATTCGCTTTGATCATACGTTGTCGATGATTCGCTTTGATCGTACGTTGTCGATGGTTCACTTTGATAGAACGTTGTCGATGATTCGCTTTGATCATACGTTGTCGATGATTCGCTTTGATAGAACGTTGTCGATGATTCGCTTTGATCATACGTTGTCGATGATTCGCTTTGATCATACGTTGTCGGTGATTCGCTTTGATCGAACGTTGTCGATGATTCGCTTCGATCGTACGTTGTCGGTGATTCGCTTTGATCGAACGTTGTCGATGATTCGCTTTGATCGTACGTTGTCGATGATTCGCTTCGATCGTACGTTGTCGGTGATTCGCTTTGATCGAACGTTGTCGATGATTCGCTTTGATCGAACGTTGTCGATGATTCGCTTTGATCGTACGTTGTCGATGATTCGCTTTGATCATACGTTGTCGATGATTCGCTTTGATCATACGTTGTCGATGATTCGCTTTGATCATACGTTGTCGATGATTCACTTTGTTCGTACGTTGTCGATGATTCACTTTGATCGTACGTTGTCGATGATTCACTTTGATCGTACGTTGTCGATGATTCACTTTGATCGTAAGGTGTTGATGATTCACTTGGATTGTAAGGTGTTGATGATTAGCTGTTGATTATTTTAGGTCTTTCTAGATATTTTAAGCATTAATATGAAAAACTGCATATCAACTTTTAGAAGAGGAAAACAATAAATAATAAAATGGAATTTTCAACATCTACAACTCCTCGAACCTCGGATCTACCAGTTATAAGCCTGGAACGCTGGCTTCTAGGCTACCCCACGAATAAAAAAAATCATAAAAATAAATAGTTTAGTTTAAAAATAGCATTGGAAACGTTTTAAAGGGAAAATGTACATCATGGACCATCATAATATCGGATGCTGAACAACATCATGTATCATATCCTATAATATAATATATTTAGATCAATATTTATATATTGAATCTGAATAAAATACCTGTTAAAACTATATTTTCATAAAGTATTTTATCAAGTGAAAACTACAATAAATTTGAAGTTAATAATTACAAAACATACTAGTGACTCAGGTTATGAAAAAAGAGATCATCTAAATAAAACAAAATATCAAAAACTTAGTGTTTCCAAGTTTGGTCTAACAAAACAAAATATTTTTTTAATGAAAAATACTTTGTTTGCTTACCATACAAAATCAGGCGATTTTTATGTTTTTTTTTATCCTCACAAATTTTACACCAATCTAGTTAGTTCTCTACCGTTGCTTGTTTATGCCCCCAACCCCAGTGTCACAGCGGGATGTCTGCAGACTTATAACGATAGATACCCGTGGTGGGCAGAGCTCAGATAACCCATTGTGTAGCTTTGTGCTTAACTACAAACAAACAAATTCTTGTTTGTTTTTAGTTAAGTGTTTCTCCATATACCTAATCACCTATGTATGTAAACAATTTTGTTATGGGCTAGTCTTTTACAATATAATAAGGTTTGTTTGATTTTGTTTA
>NW_013666802.1:141243-146988 GCF_000517525.1 Limulus polyphemus
CGCCCCCACGGCTGAAAGGGCGAGCATGTTTGGTGGGATGCGGATTCGAACCATATAATAAGGACATACAAAGAAGTTGGATGCCTCAAAGAGTCCTTAAAATTTCAGTCTAGTTGTTTCTATTACGACTCCGAGAGAACTGCGGATATTTAAGAGATAAACAAACGTAGTGTCGTTCAGTCTAGAGTGTGCCAGGTTCTCATCTGGTTCATGTATTTAAACACTACTTTCAGTAAATGAGCACGCTTTTAGAAACATCGCAGAAAGATACCTCTAATGGGTGTGAGCATTTGGTGGAAATCACTTGACATTCGAACTATTTGTTTCTACGTGAATTTTATTTAAAGCAGTTCAACTAAAACAGTAATTAAAGTGTTATTTTGTTGTTTTCCTCAAACAATGAAAACCTCTCTCTCTCTTTTTTAAACCCTAAAATCTTTCCACATGGTCGTTGCCTTCGGGCAATAAAGGTCGATGTCAGGGATTTGGATAAAAAAACAGGAAAAGAAAACTACACTGGCCTATTGATAACAGGAAATAAAGGACTTTGAGCCATTTCAGAAATACTTTAACGTTGTCGTTTTATTTACAAAATTTATAAACCTATTAAGTAAAGCTATTTATAAACCTACTAAGTAAAGCTATTTATAAACCTACTAAGTAAAGCTATTTATAAACCTACTAAGTAAAGCTATTTATAAACCCACTAAGTAAAGCTATTTACAAACCCACTAAGTAAAGCTATTTACAAACCCACCAAGTAAAGCTATTTACAAACCTACTAAGTAAAGCTATTGATATACCTACTAAATAAAGCTATTTATAAACCTACTAAGTAAAGCTATTTACAAACCCACTAAGTAAAGCTATTTACAAACTTATTAAGTAAAGCTATTGATATACCTACTAAATAAAGCTATTTATAAACCTATTATGTAAAGCTATTGTTAATAAACAACCGGCTTTTTCAAATCAAAGACTTTAGCAACAGCCCATACACACGCACTAAACACGATAATTTTTGAAATTCACTAGCTCCAAAGACATTAGCAACAACCCATACACACGCACTAAACACGATATTTTTTTTCAATTCACTAGCTCCAAAGACATTATCAACAACTCATACGCACGCACTAAACACGATATTTTTTCAATTCACTTGCTCCAAAGACATTAACAACAACCCATACGCACGCACTAAACACGATATTTTTTCAATTCACTAGCTCCAAAGACATTAACAACAACCCATACGCACGCACTAAACACGATATTTTTTACAATTCTCTAGCTCCAAAGACATTAGCAACAACCCATACGCACGCACTAAACAAGATGGTTAAATAGACTTGTAGAAATACCCCCACCCGCCCTGGGCAGGTATAACTGCTAGTTCCTGCGGCCTTTATTGGAATTGTCTGACAGTTCTACAACAATGTATTCATACCTGACATTCAATAATGTTCATCATCCATGAGAAAAAGGATGTTATTGAAATTTTAGTTTAAAAATGAGCTATCATCACAGTATTACATCACAGAGTAGATTTCACAGAAGTATCTCTTTGTAGACACAGTTATCAATAAAAATGTCTTGCTTTTCTGTTGCAACACTCACAAGATTTTCACCAAAGAAAAACAAATTTTTTAAGTTTGTTTTTGATTGTTTTATATTTGAAACTTACTCCTTTTTTTGTTTATAATTCTTATTGGTTAAATCTGAAATATATCATTTTTGTGGAAATTTCAATTGTTTTATTTATTGCTCAGCTTTAAAAATACTGCCTAGTTAATAAAATATTACCCAGTTATGATTGGTGATGATCAGTGTGGTAATTTCCGAGATCCGAGTTTTGGACGTATACATCTCAAGCCCGATTAGAATAAGGGGTATCACCATAACAACTGCCATATATCTTTTCTGAAAAACGCTTTTAAAGAAATGTGTTTCCACAAAGGAGTTTTATGGTATAAACACACAAACCCATAACGAAATTTTGTCTATAGCTGCTTCACTTAGCTTAAAGTAGCGCACATTGCCCGTTTAATGTGAAAACTACGAGTCATTGATGTGTAAGTCGTTAAGCTGAAACGGGATTTTACGTCGAGAATAATATATGTGATTTTAAAGATGGAACGCTTTAACATAATTTGTTTGTTTATCTGCTGTTAGCTATAGTCTAGGTTATCTGTGCTGCAACATTATTCATGGATGAATATCGGAAATTCAAAAGTAAAAGTATTAATGTACCAAGGAAAGCACTAAAAAAACTGATTCATTGCTTGTACCGTTAATAATCTGCTCGTTTGTTTGCTTTAAAGCAAAGCTTCATTGCATTAGTTGTTGTGTCCACCGCGAGGAATCTAACCCTTGATTTTAGCGTTGTCCCACAGGGGACATCGTTTATAGTAGACAAGAGCTTTAAAGTATTTTTTTTTTCCTTGTAAATCTCATAAAGTCAACTTTAAGAAGTTTAATTATTTCATTTGTTTGTTTATTTATTCTGGGTCACTCACGGGTATTGAAACTCAGTTTTTAGCGTTATAAGCCTTCAAACTTACCACTGTGCCATTTGGGAGCTAAATAATTATTTCAGAAAATATAATTCGTTTTGTCAGTTCACTTATCGTTTCGTTGGAATTGTCTTCAGAGGTACTTCTAGAGATGTACTTGCTACATTAGGTGCTATCTTTCTGTACTTGCTACATTAGGAGCTATCTTTCTGTGCTTGCTACATTATGAGCTATCTTTCTGTGCTTGCTACATTAGGAGCTATCTTTCTGTGCTTGCTACATTAGGAGCTATCTTTGTGTACTTGCTACATTAGGAGCTATCTTTGTGTACTTGCTACATTAGGAGCTATCATTCTGTACATGCTACATTAGGAGCTATCATTCTGTACATGCTACATTAGGTGTTATCTTTCTGTACTTGCTACATTAGGTGTTATCTTTCTGTACTTGCTACATTAGGTGCTATCTTTCTGTACTTGCTACATTAGGTGCTATCTTTGTGTACTTGCTACATTAGGTGCTATCTTTGTGTACTTGCTACATTAGGAGCTATCTTTCTGTACTTGCTACATTAGGTGCTATCATTCTGTACTTGCTACATTAGGTGCTATCTTTCTGTACTTCCTACATTAGGAGCTATCTTTCTGTACTTGCTACATTAGGAGCTAGTACGTTCTAGTAACTGTCCGCCAATCGGAGAAATTACCAATGCTGTTCAATCGGAATTAATTCTAAAAAAATATTTATTTGTAACAATGCTTTCCTGACATCAATATAAAGTTAAGAGCTTCTCAGCATGGATCCCATTAAGAATGTTAAAATTCGTTAAAATCCCATACTATGTGAAAAAAATTAATACAGCCCTCAAAATAGGAATACTCTCAAAACTCTAAAATGTTAAGAGCACGCGAAGAGACAAGAATAAGCTAGCCTCGGTACGGTTGTCTTACAAATAGCGGCTAGAAGTAAACAGGCTACATATGTATACTTAAGTTCTCTAGCTGATTAAAAAAATATTATTTTTTTACAATTTTCAAACGATCAACGTTTTTAATTTACACAATTAAAATCTTTATTCGTTAAACGATCTCAGAATAAAGATTTTAATTGCGTAAGTTAAAAATGTTGATCGTCTGAAAATTGATAACAAATTTTGATTTTTTAATTATTTTTACACAAGTTCCTTGAATTTTCACCATTTTCTAGCTGACGTCTAGGATTCTGTTACATATGTATTGAGATTTGAAGCTTATAATTTGACCTTCTACAAGGTATGTAACATACATGTTTTCACTACCAGTTACAAAGTTTTGGAACGTTTAATCAGTTGATTTCGGTTTATTATGAGAGTTCGAATCCCCGTCACACCAAACATGCTCGCCCTTTCAGCTGTGGGAGCGTTATAATGTTAGGGTCAATTCCACTATTAGTTGGTAAAATAATAGCCCAAGAGCTGGCGGTGGTTAGTGATGACTAGCTGCTTTCCCTCTAGTCTTACACTGCAAAATTAGGGACGGCTAGCGCAGATAGCCCTCGTGTAGCTTTGCACGAAATTCAAAAACAAACAAACAAATTATTACGAGAGCTTGAAAAATTCTTTCCTTCGTCTTAATATAGCGTGTATACGTGTAATGAAAATACTTATAACGTCATATGAGATACTAGGACAAATAATATTACTCATTTATGCCAGCTGCCAATTTCGTTTCAGACTAAGCACGACACGTCTCTACAGAATGCTAGTGTAATCTTTCATCCTCCTTTGATATTTCTTCGGACTAATCTCACGCCAGATGGTTGGACGACGACAATGCCGGCTGACCGGTCCAGATTCCAGCCATGATGCAGGAATTAGGATTTTCTTTTCTTTTTTATTCCCCAGTGTGTTCAAAAGAGTTTCGTTTTACTTATTTTTATCCTCAGAGAACTGATAGTTGGCCGGGATAATTAGAGACAAAATTTATCTCTCTCTATTATTTTCTGTCAGATTTCCCTTTCCCACTGTTGTAGTGTTACCGTTCTGTTGAATCCCAATGTTGTAGTGTTAGCGTTCTGTTGAATTCCATTGTTGAAGTGTTAGTGTTCTGTTGAATCCCACTGTTGTGGTGTTAGCGTTCTGTTGAATCCCAGTGTTGCGGTTTTACCGTTCTGTTGAATCCCAGTGTTGCGGTTTTACCGTTCTGTTGAATCCCAGTGTTGTGGTGTTACCGTTCTGTTAAATCCCACTGTTGTGGTGTTACCGTTCTGTTAAATCCCACTGTTGTGGTGTTAACGTTCTGTTGAATCCCACTGTTGTGGTGTTAACGTTCTGTTGAATCCCAATGTTGCAATGTTAACGTTCTGTTGAATCCCAGTGTTGCAATGTTAACGTTCTGTTGAATCCCACTGTTGTAGTGTTAACGTTCTGTTGAATCCCACTGTTGTAGTGTTACTGTTCTGTTGAATCTCAATGTTGCGATGTTAAAGTTCTGTTGAATCCAAATGTTGTAGTGTTACCGTTCTGTTGAATCCCACTGTTGCGGTGTTACCATTCTGTTGAATCCCACTGTTGCGATTTTTAGGTTCTGTTGAATTCCAATGTTGCGACGTTATCGTCCTGTTGAATCCCAGTGTTGCGATTTCAACGTTATGTTGAATCCCAGTGTTACGATTTTAACATTATGCTGAATCCAGCTTCAAACCTGCACTGTTAACATTTGTGTACACACACACACACACACATATATATATATATATATATGAGGTAATAAAGCGACATTTATCACATTCAATAATGCAGCTGAAATGTATAATATGCGAAATGTAAAACTTTTATTACATAAACAAATCTTCCATCAGAATATTAAACAAGTGATACAAGTTCGCACATTCATTTACCCATAATGTAGAACAAGAAATCCCTAGACAGAATAATCAAAAATGGAAATTAAGGTCGTTAAAAGGATTACAAAGTAAACGTTTTCACACATTATCGAATTAACACTACTTAATTTTATAGATCTTGTGATTTTCTAAATGAAACCAAAACCGATCCATTCATTGTTAATTTCCATTGTAATAACGCAATTATTAAGTTCATTACAAAAGACATTAATAAATGTATTTAGAGAATTAGTTACAGAATCGCTTTACCCCACGCGCTCTTATTAATAACTGGACTTATACAGTTTTAGCTTCATTAATTATTTCAGGAACAGAACTGATAGCTTTGTTTGTTTGTTTGTTTTTG
>NW_013666802.1:147158-150989 GCF_000517525.1 Limulus polyphemus
CTGAAAGGGCGAGCATGTTTGGTGTGACGGGGATTCGAACCAGCGACCCTCAGATTGCGAGTCGAGTGCCTTAACCACCTGGCCATGCCGGGCGAACTGATAGCAAATCAGCGTTCGATAATTTCTCAAGTAAAACGAATATCATCAAACTTAGAAATGGGGAAGCAATTAATAATTGCATTGGTCTTACAAACGTATCATGGCTTATGTCTCCTACTGGAAATAATTATTGGTGTTATACTGTGATACTTGTTGTGGTCTAGGCACGACCTAGTGGTCAGTGGGACAGAAAGTTCAATTCTAGTCCTTGATATGTTGCTGACCACACTCCGTAATTTTATTTCTAGGACCATTATTACGGTTAAAAGCAGCCACGTAGGCGGTGGGTGCTGCTTACTAGCTGTTCACACTCTGATCAGCAGTTTTAACTTAGGGACAGCTATGCCTGTACTTTGCTTCGAGTCTCTGATCTAGTCATCTAGCCCGCGTGTCGTATAAGGTGCCGTTCGGGTTGAAAATACTAAAACTAGTTGTTGAACACAAAACAACAGACATGGTTAAACTGTGTCATAACAAGATAACCATTCTGAAGTTTCTTCAAATTTGTATTATGCTATATAGCTATGTTGTTGTTTTTTGAAATATCTACAACTTCCCATTGAGTTTCACATTTTTCGAAGATTCTACAAAATGCAATATTCTCCTGAGTACATAGAAAAAACTACTGGAATGCAAGAAACATAAATTCAAAGAAAATTACCGTTTCTTAGTTTGATACAACAAAAAATATATTCAGCTTTAGCGTTGTATACATTAGCTTTTCTTATATTCGACTAATAAAGTACTCCATACACTAGCTTTTCTTATATTCGCCTAATAAAGTACTCCATACACTAGCTTTCCTCATATTCGCCTAATAAAGTACTCCGTACACTATCTTTCCTTACAATGGCCTAAAAGTTGAGAGTTTATTCATAACCGTAACTCTATTAGGTACAAGTTGAATGTTTATTCATAACTGTAACTCTATTAGGCACAAGTTGAGTGTTTACTCATACTGTAACTAAAAGTTTCACATTTTGGTTATTAGACAACTTTCTTTTTTTTAGGTTATTTTTGAAATCTCACAATTTTGTCCCTAGTACTTGATGTGGTGATTTTATTAAGAATACTCGCTGCATCCTTACGGCACTGGAATGTATTATGTTATTGTGTTATTCATTTTGGCTTAACACCAAAGTCTTGTCAGTTACATCTTGGAGTAGCCACTAACAATGCTCAGAATCAGTGCTACGCAGCAAAATAATATTGATAAGATACAAAACATCTGCATAAGACTGGTCACGGTGTATACTTGAACCAGCCCTCTCAAAGCCCTATTACATCTTACAAGCTTCAGCGCCATCGCAGATCATCAAAAGCACTTACAGGCAAGTTTCTCCACTAGGATTTGGCAGTATCAAGTCTTTTAAACTTGAACACTTGAACGGCATAATGATCATGTAAGCATCTACCAAACAGAGGATTGACTGAAAGGCTCCTCAGGAGACAGCGACCTCTGAGATAATCCATCGCCATCAAACTTCAGATGTAGATTAAGAATCAGGAGCCATTGGGATCTCTGGAAATCAGTTTACACAGAAATGTTGATATTGAAATTGTGCAGAGAAAAAAAACAGAATAGGTCTGTCATCACCTGTTTAAAGATCATGGTGAACAGTCACCTGTCATCATAGCCACAAGTGGTTTCTACACCACACATATAGCGAGAGAGCGGATTGGATATTCACCGTCTCTAGGAGCAAAAACATTATACATAAGGTTGGTGAGCATTCAAGTTTTCGAAAAGCAGCACAAAACGGAGCTGAAAACCATAAAGTAAGTTTTCTTCTGTATTACTGAAAGCAGTGAACTACAGATATAATATATAGGAGTAGTGGTTAGTCTCCAGATGGATCGCAGAAGGCAAGTGATCTGCATGTTAAGACCACAATCTCACAAACGAAGTTCCAATCATCAAAAATGTCACAAATCTTCAGTTAGGATATCAATTTCTTCTGCATTATTAAGGTAACAGCGCAACCAAGACAGATCTTCAACGACTTTTAGAGGGAATGAAACAAAGTATAACTTGATATAGATAGGACAGGCAAAATATATAGAACCAGTAAAATAGTATACTGCAAAAATACAATAGATAAAACAGTATACAGCGAGGAGACAACTGATAAAACAGTATACTACAAAGAAACAACTGATAAAACAGTATACAGCGAGCAGATAACTGATAAAACAGTATACTGCGAAGAGACAATTGATAAAATAGTATACAGCCAGGAGACAACTGATAAAACAGAATACAGCCAGAAGATAACTGATAAAACAGTATACAGCCAAAAGATAACTGATAAAACAGTATACTGCAAGGAGACAACTGATAAAACAGTATACAGCGAGGAGACAACTGATAAAACAGTATACAGCGAGGAGACAACTGATAAAACAGTATACAGCGAAGAGACAATTGATAAAACAGAATACAGCCAGAAGATAACTGATAAAACAGTATACAGCCAAAAGATAACTGATAAAACAGCATACAGCCAGGAGAAAACTGATAAAACAGTATACAGCCAGGAGACAACTGATAAAACAGTATACAGCCAGGAGACAACTGATAAAACAGTATACAGCCAGAAGACAACTGATAAAACAGCATACAGCCAGGAGAAAACTGATAAAACAGCATACAGCCAAGAGACAACTGATAAAACAGCATACAGCCAAGAGACAACTGATAAAACAGTATACAGCGAGGAGACAACTGATAAAACAGTATACAGCGAAGAGACAACTGATAAAACAGTATACAGCGAAGAGACAACTGATAAAACAGTATACAGCGAAGAGACAACTGATAAAACAGTATACAGCGAAGGAGACAACTGATAAAACAGTATACAGCGAGGAGACAACTGATAAAACAGTATACAGCGAAGAGATAACTGATAAAATAGTATACAGCCAGGAGACAACTGATAAAACAGAATACAGCAAAGAGACAACTGATAAAATAGTATACAGCGAAGAAACAACTGATAAAACAGCATAAAGCGAATAGATAACTGACAAAACAGCATACAGCGAAGAGATATCTGACAAAACAGTATTCCGTAGGAATGGAACTGATAAAACAGAATACAGCAAAGAGACAACTGATAAAACAGAATACAGCAAAGAGACAACTGATAAAACAGAATACAGCAAAGAGAACATTGATAAAACAGAATACAGCAAAGAGAACATTGATAAAACAGTATACAGCGAATAGACAACTGATAAAACAATATACAGCGAATAGACAACTGATAAAACAGTATACAGCGAATAGACAACTGATAAAACAGTATACAGCGAATAGATAACTGACAAAACAGCATACAGCGAAGAGATAACTGACAAAACAGTATTCCGTAGGGATGCAACTGATAAAAGAGTATACAGCGAGGAGACAACTGATAAAACAGTATACAACGAGGAGACAACTGATAAAATAGTATACAGCGAGGAGACAATTGATTAATCAGTATACTGCAATGAGACAACTGATAAAATAGTATACTGCAAGGAAACAACTGATAAAACAGTATACTGCGAGGAGACACCTAATAAAACAGTATACGGCGAGGAGACAACTGATAAAACAGTATTCAGCGACGAGACAACTGATAAAACAGTATACTGCAGGGAAACAACTGACAAAACAGTATACAGCGAAGAGACAACTGATAAAACAGTATACAGCGAAGAGACAACTGATAAAACAGTATT
>NW_013666802.1:151988-152514 GCF_000517525.1 Limulus polyphemus
CGAAGAGACAACTGATAAAACAGTATACTGCAATGAGACAACTGATAAAACAGTATTCAGCGAGGAGACAACTGATAAAACAGTATACTGCAGGGAAACAACTGATAAAACAGTATACTGAAGAGAAACAATTGATAAAACAGTATACAGCGAGGAGACAACTGATAAAAGAGTATTCAGCGAGGAGACAACTGATAAAACAGTATACTGCAGGGAAACAACTGATAAAACAGTATACTACTGAGTAACAACTGATAAAACAGTATACAGCGAAGAGATAACTGATAAAACAGCATACAGCGAAGAGATAACTGATAAAACAGTATACTGCAGGGAAACAACTGATAAAACAGTATACTACTGAGTAACAACTGATAAAACAGTATACAGCGAAGAGATAACTGATAAAACAGCATACAGCGAGGAGACAACTGATAAAACAGTATACTGCAGGGAAACAACTGATAAAACAGTATACTGCAGGGAAACAACTGATAAAACAGTATACTGCAGGGAAACAACTGAT
>NW_013666802.1:153110-157646 GCF_000517525.1 Limulus polyphemus
ATACAGCGAAGAGATAACTAATAAAACAGCATACAGCGAAGAGATAACTGATAAAACAGCATACAGCGAGGAGACAACTGATAAAACAGTATACTGCAGGGAAACAACTGATAAAACAGTATACTACTGAGTAACAACTGATAAAACAGTATACAGCGAAGAGATAACTGATAAAACAGTATACAGCGAAGAGATAACTAATAAAACAGCATACAGCGAGGAGACAACTGATTAAACAGCATACAGCGAGGAGACAACTGATAAAACAGTATACTGCAAGTTGACAACTGATAAAACAGCTGGGAGACTCATAACACTTAAAGTCGGAATTCGATGCCCGCGGTGAGAAGAGCGTAGATAATCCATTGTATACGTTTGCCCTTCAAATCAAACTAGTGTAATTTAACAGTATTTTGTATGCATTTCAATCACAATACGTTTGATAAGTATAATTATTCATTAAATAATACATTGTTCATCGATCAACACACGTTCGTCTACAAATCCCGGTTGACTTCCATGGAAAAAAAATGTCAATAAATATAGGTACAAATTATTGTTACAATTGCTGCGTGTTGAAAAACTTTTCCAATAAAATTTAGAAGCAAAAATAGTTTGTTAGAACAAAGCCTAACTTGGCAAGAGTTGGCTATTTTTTTCTAAGTAGTTATTCACTGTTTCATATTATCAGAACGGTATCATTAATACGGTTAAAGAAAAATCAATATACTTTACTACAGTTTAGAACAAATTCGTTTTTATTATTAATCTTCTGGGGCTTGAAAGCCAGACTATAAACTGACTTTTGGCTGGTCCTGAATAGGTTCTGAAGTTCAATGTCAAGTATTTCACGTGCCTTCTTTATTTAATCTTAATCAGTGTCTCATGGATTTTAGTATGGCTATGACTCACTCTGTTCCTACTCAGTATGAAATGGATTCTAGTTTGTCTGTGACTCACTCTGTTCCTACTCAATATGAAATGGATTCTAGTTGGTCTGTGACTCACTCTGTTCCTACTCAGTATGAAATGGATTCCAGTTTCTCTGTGACTCACTCTGTTCTTATTCAGTATCCAATGGATTCCATTTTGTCTGTGGTTCACTCTGTTTTTTTCTCAGTATCAAATGGATTCCAGTTTGTCTGTGGCTCACTCTGTTCTTTCTCAGTATCAAATGAATTCCAGTTTGTCTGTGGCTCACTCTGTTCTTTCTCAGTATTAAATGAATTCCAGTTTGTCTGTGGCTCACTCTGTTCTTTCTCAGTAACAAATGGATTCCAGTTTGTCTGTGGCTCACTCTGTTCTTTCTCAGTATCAAATGGATTCCAGTTTGTCTGTGGCTCACTCTGTTCTTTCTCAGTATCAAATGGATTCCAGTTTGTCTGTAGCTCATTCTGTTCTTTCTCAGTATCAAATGGATTCCAGTTTGTCTGTGGCTCACTCTGTTCTTTCTCAGTATCAAATGAATTCCAGTTTGTCTGTAGCTCATTCTGTTCTTTCTCAGTATCAAATGGATTCCAGTTTGTCTGTGGCTCACTCTGTTCTTTCTCAGTATCAAATGGATTCCAGTTTGTCTGTAGCTCATTCTGTTCTTTCTCGGTATCAAATGGATTCCAGTTCGTCTGTGGCTCATTCTGTTCTTTCTCGGTATCAAATGGATTCCAGTTTGTCTGTAGCTCATTCTGTTCTTTCTCAGTATCAAATGGATTCCAAACTATTCTAATAATAATAATATCTAGCTCGGTTATAAATAACATACGAACTGTAACTCTGTCAAACTATTCTAATAATAATAATATCTAGCTCGGTTATAAATAACATACGAACTGTAACTCTGTCAAACTATTCTAATAATGATAATAATATCTAACTCGGTTATAAATAACATACGAACTGTAACTCTGTCAAACTATTCTAATAATGATAATAGTATCTAGCTCGGTTATAAATAACATACGAACTGTAACTCTGTCAAACTATTCCAATAATAATATCTAGCTCGGTTATAAATAACATACGAACTGTAATTCTGTAGGTTACCTTTTATTTCTTAGTTGAAGTTCTTAGGACAATTTTGAATTTCAAATACAACAGTACAAGCTAGTTGAATCTACACTTTTGGCTCACAGGAGTATTGTTATCATATATATATAATTATAATGGTAACGATGCTAACATTATCAGATGAGTGATAACTGTACCATCTAATACATAGTTTTACATATTCACTTTTAAATTACCGTTAACTGGTACTACATACTTTGTAGTTAATGCTGGCTTCGTTATCAAAAGCTAGCGAGTTCTAAGCTTACACATGCTCAGTCGCTGTCTAGACACTTTTCCCCCAATTCGCTTCAGACAGCCAGACATTAAAATGGATGCTAGTTAATAACATGGGCTTAAAATTGGCATCCAGTTCTTAGGGATGTATCACATCCATTATTCGGTTCTACCGATAAATGGAGTTAAACTCTGACACCATGTGACTTTTAGAATTTTAGCTTCAAACTGCTTCGATACGATATTACAACTGGTGGATCATAAAGATAAGATCAAAGTTCTGTGTAAACTCTACTGAGGTAAGATGTTAAAAACTGGTATATCATAAAGATAAGATCAAAGTTTTGTGTAAACTCTACTGAAGTAAGACGTTAAAACTGGTATATCATAAAGATAAGATCAAAGTTTTGTGTAAACTCTACTGAGGTAAGATGTTACAAACTGGTGGAACATAAAGATAAGATCAAAGTTTTGTGTAAACTCTACTGAGGTAAGATGTTACAAACTGGTGGAACATAAAGATAAGATCAAAGTTTTGTGTAAACTCTACTGAGGTAAGATGTTACAAACTGGTGGAACATAAAGATAAGATCAAAGTTTTGTATAAACTCTACTGAGGTAAGATGTTACAAACTGGTGGAACATAAAGATAAGATCAAAGTTTTGTGTAAACTCTACTGAGGTAAGATGTTACAACTGGTGGATCAACAAGATAAGATCAAAGTTTTGTGTAAACTCTACTGAGGTAAGATTTACAAACTGGTGGAACATAAAGATAAGATCAAAGTTTTGTGTAAACTCTACTGAGGTAAGATTTTGCAACTGGTGAAACAGAAAAACATTTTCAGAATATTGGCTAAACTCTAAACTATGTTAAGATGTTACAACTGGTAGATTATGAAGATAAGATCAAATTTTAGTCTAAACTCTACTGAGGTAAAATGTTACAACTGATGAAACAGGAAAACATATTCAGAATGTTGGCTCTGCTGATTTAGGAAATTACTATATTTTTATCAACTTCAGTTTAAAACCAGCCATTTTCCATCTGCGCTACATTCAAGTGCATCATTAACATAGAAGCATAAGTGAAATATTTCTAATACAAGTCTAAGGTGTTTCTGATTCAGGCGCATGTGAGCTTTGTGGTAGAACTCTGGATTTCAGATACGGCGAGCCGGGTTCAAATTCTGGCGTTAAATTATTTTCGATACAAAAAAAAAGATATTCCCTTCACTTTTTAGCTGTGAGTGCGTTATAAAAATGACATTTAATCCATTAGTGTGGATCATAAGTGTATGGGTGCCTCTGACTGGCTAATTTCGGTCTGATCACTAGTTCAAAATTAGGTACATGAAATAGCCTTAGAAGCGTTGCCTTACGTAAATAACATAAATACAGTGTAGAAAAATTGCTTAAGTTAAAAGAAATAAAATCTTCAACGCTGTTTTTGATACTCTATTAAATTCGAACACCAAAGATAGCATATTGACGTTTCGATTATAACAATACTTCAAAGATCTATGTTTCAGTTTGTTCGTGTTACATAATGGAAATCTTGAAAACACCCTACATAATAGTTAACGTAGACCTGTAATTCTATCTTTGTGATGTTTTATTATCTCTGAAACATGGAGATTAGATTAAATCCATTAGAGAATTTTATATAGTATGACAAAGTGGAAAGACACTGATTATTATAACTCCTCAAACCAACATGAAACGCGTTAATTATTACAACTCTTCAAACCAACATGAAACGCGTTAATTATTACAACTTTTCAGACCAACGTGAAAATACACTGATTATTACAACTCTTCAGACCAAGGTGAAACGCATTGATTATTACAACTCCTCAGACCAACGTGAAAATACACTGATTATGACAATTCTTCAGACCAACATGAAACACATTGATTATTACAACTCCTCAAACCAACATGAAACACATTGATTATTACAACTTCTCAGACATTTACTATATTTGCTATTAACATAATGAAATGTCCTTACTATATTTGATATTAACATACTGAAATCCTCTTACTATATTTGATAGTTTACCATATTTGATATTAACATATTGAGATACCTTTACTATATTTAATATTAACATATTGAATTCCCCATACTATATTTGATATTAACATATTGAAATCCCCTTACTATATTTACTATTAACATATTGTAATCCCCTTACTATATTTACTATTAACATATTGAACTTCTCTTACTATATTTGATATTCAAATATT
>NW_013666802.1:158646-159578 GCF_000517525.1 Limulus polyphemus
GTTCTAAAGTAATTGAACCTGCCTGTGTGGGTTTTGATGAAAAAGGGAAAATTATTTAAAGCTCTGGATACAACTATGGTAACCAACAATGTAACGAACATTTGTATATACGATTGACTTGTTTTAGTATATTGTTTTAAAACAAGCGGACTGTGTGTTCTTTGTTTATAGTTAAAATTTATCGCCAACGAATATTAAACACCTACTGGAAGGAATCGCAGCCGTATAAAAACTTGATATATGGAAAAAAAATGTTGTTTTTATTTCTTTGTCAAATAGACTTATCTTGCACAAAATAATTTTGTGAAATATATTTTGATAAGTTATAAATTTACTCTTACCTGGAAGTAAGAGTATTCAAGATTTGTTGCCTGTATTTTACAATGTATAATAATAGGTTAATGAGTTGGTAAATAATACAAGATGCGCTTCACGTGGAGTTGTGGTTATTATTTTACCATCAAAAGATAATGTAGGTGTACTAAACAACCTGAAAGATTATAGAGCAACTACTCTCAATTACACAAGTTGCTCTTACAACGCTAAAGTCCGAGGTTCGATCTCCTCCGGTGGATAGTGGACAGATAGTCCATTATGTAGCTTTACAATAAATACAACAACAACAATGACATCCTTTCTTTTATTAGCATTATTGTACATATAAGTTAACGTTTTCATTTTGTAGCCAAGTCAGAGACATAACAGTTTTAGGATCGTACAATGATCTATCTCTCGATATTGAAATTAAGTTTGCCGATTTTTTCACTCGGGGGATTTTATGACTTCCTGGAAGGTTGTATAATATGTAGTCTTTATTGTGTACTTCATGCATTTCATTTTATAGTGTTTAATAAACGCGAAATATGTTATTTTGATTGCTACATAAAATAAAGTTTTTATTTTGTAAAATGCCAAAGATTTAAAGCTGTTCT